>NC_135497.1:176191463-176461463 GCF_052857255.1 Amblyomma americanum | reverse complement strand
ACGTGGCGAGTACATGTGACAGTTTAGACTGCAGAGCTTGCTACGGAGTCACCTTATTAGCAAGTTGAACATTCGGAAGAGAACAGCGAACTATGTGACAGAAACGAATATGCCTCTGATCGTTGCAATGTTTGTTTGCGGCGATACTCGCGATGAAACTGAAATTCGGTCTCTCGTTCCGCTCGCCTAGGGATGCTCATACTACGAACGATACAAGCCAATTCACTCTAAGCAATACGCATTTTCACCTACGCCGCTCCCGCCAGCACTCACTGGTCCAGAAATACAGAAAAAATTGCAATTGTGCAGACTGATAGGTTAATCTAACGCTGTTACCGCTTACTGGCAGGCCGAATCACCGCGTTTGCGTTGATAATTACAATCTCAGTTGGGAAGGGGCAGTGCTCATGTGGTAATGTTCGTTGCATGTTCGGCGCGGTAATGCATCATCTAATTGATTGGACTTATTTATATAATGCATTGGGTGTGCTTTCAGTCGAACAATTTATTACAGTGTATGGCAGAGTTTAACGTCCCGTGCATGCAGTGTGATCTTTCGTTTCCGTCGATGCATGCCATCCTGTGCAAATGCGATTAGTATTTTCGCTCTGACGGAAAGTTTTCTTCTTTTTTTTTCAGGTGGGGATGCCTACGTGCACCCGATGTTCGTGAACATGTGAGGTGGCTAAACGATGTTGCGGCCAAATTTGTGAAATCACTACGCCGTGGTCTACTGAATTTCAACATCTTTGCCCGAACAATCCAAAAGCCCAGTTATGTACAAAGTGGCAGGCCAGGCGCTGTGCTTGGCATGTCCAACATTCGTGGACAAAATTCTTAATATTAGAAAATTTTAAGGTACTGTTATAGAAATATTGCAGGCAGTGTCCATTCTTACGATCTGTAGAAAATCTTTCTTTTACAATTTTCTCATCGCTCGCATCGAGCAGTAACGACTGCAATAGAAAACCAATGGGGAGCGCTTTTGACGATAGCAAAAACGTTAACGGCAAAAAATGCAAGCGTGTAGAGGAGAGTTGAGCGGTATATTGATTGTTATAGTGAAATATTTCAGCATATAAAAAAACTGCTTTCATAAGCTTTTTCCCGTTCAAAAATGTTTTGGGACAGAATTGCTGCGTATGTTCCGCGCCCGAGATTAAGCGCAGACAGTAAGTTTGTTCCTATCTGCATTTCGTCCACAAAGTGCGCTGAACATCTGCGTAAGCTGGTAGGCGAAAGTGTTTCCTGTTCACCAACGACGTTCATTGCCGACGTAACTCGGGTCCGGCGGGAAAGTGGTGAAGAAATAGACAACGCAGACGCACTGATAATTCGGCCTAACATTGCGCGCTGACATATTGACGGCGCTTTTTTATTTATTTCACTGTGGCTGTAGCCCACAATAAAACGTGGATGTCTAGAGGATACTGGCGTTGCGTACAACATTTCAGCTTTTGACATACAAACGCAAGCGCGCACTTGGCGGAGGCTAAGCAGCCGGACGTTGCTCCAAGCGCCGGATTAACAGCCCAGGGGAGAATGGCAGCAGTGGGGTGTCGCCGCAGCGCACGTGTTTCAGATTATTTTCTCCCGCTCCTCGTAAAATTGTGTGTACGCGGTCCTAACCCATATGAGACTTTCAGCGGCCTGATTTTATGGTCTAGGGGGGGGGGGGAGAGAGAGAGAGACTGAATAGCTGTCCCTGCCGCGCCTTCAAATCACAGAAGTTTTTGTGGCTTATTTAGGTGCAGTCCCTGACCAGTGCTAGTGAGCCCGCAGTAGAAGCTTCTTGAGTGGGGCACATGTATTCCCTGGTTCGTGACAGTGTAGAGGTAACGTTGAGCACAACCGCTAGTAAAACACACACACATGCGCGCGCGCGTGCACGCATGCACGCACACGCACTTATGCAACGTGTGCGCCTGGCATGTGGCGCTGGTACAACCGCTGCATGGAAACAAGAACTATAGCGTGAAGGTGCTACACTATAAGAAGCGGAGGTGATCGATGTGACATATAGCAATGGTGTTGGCATGGTGAGTGGGGGAACGCTATGAGCAGAATGCCACCTTCATGGGCTGCGTCGCCATGTAATTAAAAGAGGAATCACGAAATTCGTGAGACAGGGTTGTGAATATCACTGTCGACGTTAGCCTATGAGGCGAGTAATCCTTGCGAAATACGATTACCCGTAACTAATTATTGCAATTTCGCACCTCATATGTGCAGTGACAGCTTTATTTCTTCCAACTGAAACTCTTTTGTCGCTATGGGAATGTGAAATAATGCAAAACTTTGAAAAGCCAGACTCCCATAGTCACCGTTGAGCTGTTTGTTGCTGTACGAGCCTGCGTTCCATTAGGCATCGGTAACAGTGCTCACAGTAGTCGGAAACAAACAATGTAAACAGTCAGTTGTGAGCTTTAGGTTTATGCAGCCTTCATATTTAAGGACTGAAAGCTCGCGCGTGTCCGACAAAAAACTCATCCGAGCCGTCCATTTAGACCCGTCTAGTTAGGTCGCACAAATATGGATGCATGACATTCATTAGTTTGGGGGCTGCCCTAAAAAAAAATAAAAGACCTCAGCCTGCATCGCATAAAAACGAGAGGCGTAATGAAATCAGAACATAAAAGAATCCGTCCAAGAGAGAACAACCGATCCTTTTGCTCCCGAAAGCGAAAAATAAAATATCATGAGAAAATAACTAATATTAGGTTGGGGCCACCTAAAAAGAATGAAGACTAATAAGCCCCTGCCCGCACAATGATAAAAGGACAACAAGAAGTAGGTATAGTGTACTCACTACGTCTGTTCGTCTGTTCGTGAGTCAACAAAAGGTATGTTCTCATGCTCTTTAGTGGTTGCCGCCTAGTATACCTGATCCAGAGCTAAAATCCTTTCCCGCTGACCACTTAGCTATTGGTACCCAGGATTCCGCTTACTACATTGATTAAGCAAGTATAGAACTGAAAAACACGTCGAATACAAGTCACAAAGGCACACTCTCTTAACTGGGCAGGTCTGTAGCTGCGTCTGTAGCCCCATGTGTGCCACTCCTAAGCCGCTATCTTTATAATAGTAAGCTGTCCCTGTAGTCGTTTTGTATAATCAGTTACTTTTTCAACCTTTTATACTATTCTTTTTCTCTTATTTGACAGTCAGCAGTACCGCATTTTTCTTTCTTTATATGCTGTGTATTCGGAGGTATTCGCACTTATTTTTCCTCAATTAAAAGCCAACTGTGCATTAATTACCATAGCTGCCGTATCATGTGCGTATCATAGATACCCATGCTAGAACTTTTTACTTCATGATGCTCGTCCTCTATTACGTTGTGCGTAGCTCCATTCTTTGCTCATGGTTTTTATGACGATCTTGTTGTTGTTCTCTGCACGTATACTCCTCTTCTTTTTTTAAAAATCTTGTAGCACTTTTCCCTGCGTGGTTAAAAACGATCTAGTTTTCCTAAATGTTTTTCTACCATGTTTTGGCTAGCATGAAATGTTTTTCTGCCAGGTATTGCGCCGCATCTTTTTAGTCCTTTGGCATTTCTGACCTAACGAAGATTACTAAAGCATTAAAACCAATCGGAAGAAAGGTCCGATTAAATCATGTGGTTGCATTTTAAATTTTTGAATCACCTTTTTCTTCTATTGACGTGTATGCAGCACGGACTCTCTTGCAGCTACAGGCCCACTTAGATATTGGCCCAGCTTGATTCCTTTTCAGCTCTTGTAGTATTCATCATGCCAGACCACTAAAAAACTTGAAAACAAGCTTAGATTACTGTACACTGTGGTGGCAGTGAAGCAAGCATCGTCGATATTTAACAGAAAATTGCTTTTAACTGAAAGCAGTCAGCGCATGACCGGCGCAAAAGAGGTGATAAAGGTAGCCAACAAGACAATGTAAGTACGTCAGTCATGATAGCAGTCAAAAAAAAAAAAACGCCGGCTGCTCGCAGAGCCCACCTACGGAAGAAGAGGGTTGTGCACTTCACAGCCACTAAGCTTGGTTCTCAAGAAAAGCGCTCCAAGGAAATTCTCGGCTGTTTTAACTGTGAAGATACTTGTGTTCAACCTGAACGCGAGGCAACAACATGAGCACCGCACACTACCTTGCTTTAAATAAGATTAAAACAAACTTCTCTAGAACGCGGAATACTCAGGCGGCAATGATAATAAACTCGATTCTGAAGAAAAAAAACATGCTTTTACTTTGGGAGTTTCTAAGTTATACTTTAAGGATCGAGCACGACTTTGGCTGCTTGCTGGTTGACACTGTTGTCTCATAAAGCGGCTTACGTCAGGTGATATCAGTCCACTTCAAATGAGTTGGAGAAAAGCGCCGGGAAGAGAAAGCCAGATAAGCGGCTAAACATTTCCTCGAGAAAATAGAAAGGGGTCATCCAGATTCATTTAGTTCAGCGGGAAATTAGCGCCCGCGGAAATCGCATTAAAATGGAGGCCAATGCGAAAGAGGGTCAGGACTGACGAAATCCTCTTTGGCATCGTGGTGGGGCGGAAGCCGGAGCCTAAGAGGATTTGTGCTCTTCTGTGGTGTTCGTTTCGTATTCCTCTCGACTCATCCGCTCAACCCAAGGAGTTGCGCAGCCGGGGGCTGGAGCCACCTTGCGTTACCGCGACCACAGACAAACTACGCACTCAGAAAAAAAAAAATCCGGCATGAAGTACGCAGCAGTGTTCCCAGTATACAGACGCAAGACATGCAGTCGCTTACGCGCTACATGCAACAGCCTGAAACTAGAAGGGAAAAAAGAGCCGATGCGGGTCTTGAGGCGTCAAAAGGAAGAAAAGGAAACGGAAACCAAGGTTGCCTTCCGGCGTAGATATAGTCTGCAGAAGTCCGGAAATGAAAGTAAGCCTGGAAAATTCTTGCGCAAGTGGTATACGACGGCCGTTCTGTGGCGTACAGGGAAACGTTGCAGAATTTAGACAGGATTCAACAGGAGAAGTCGCACAGCGACGCGACACAACTGGAATACTGTAAATCAATTTAATTTTGCTGCCTCCTACATTTCTGGGAGTTTCTACTGCGTTGCGCTTAACCCTGCGCAGATGGAGCATTCGTTCAGAAAAATCGTGCAGACACTGCATAATGAGATTTTGGGACGTGCCTTCCTTGTTTGAGGGAAAAAAATTAATGACAAAGTTTTTTTTTTAATTACTCAACAGTTTGAGCACAGTGGACCTTCGTCCTTATATCCCCAAAAACTGTCGTAGTGAAAAATGTGCGCTTCACGAGCTCTCCGCACTTTGGCCTGCGAGAGCCAGACGTATCATATTGAAGGGCCAAGAAGCTCGCAGGCAGGAATCTCAAAACTGGTAACACGATTTGTTTTGAGTGGCGACCGCTTCATAAAAGGAAGAAAGGTTTCTCGAATATCATCCCGCACTTCCGCTGAGTGCTGAGTAACTATCACCGCACTGCACTTCAGTTGCTTGGGAGGTTCTCCATGCAAAGTATGAGTTCTTTATTCTAGTCCACAGCTGGTGCGGCTGAAGAGCTTTTGAAATAGCAGTGTAGCGAAACACTGAGCAATATTGCATTGCAGTGGCCTGCAGAACCTCATGTCGGCAGCCATGATTTCCAACCAGAGTTTAATGCCGCTGGTATTCTGCAGCATATTAAAACACAATAAACTTCCCGTCTGAAGTCTGAAGTGCCTGTCGAAATTCATCCGTGGTGAGGCCGATAATCACGTTCAGAAAACCAACGGGGCGACGCTGATGCTCACCAAGCGTTGCATCAAGAAGGTCGTTAAAAAATTCTTGTCGAGAGTTTGACGAAGCATCGTCTAGTAAGGGGGATAATTGTAAAGAAACACTGGGCACTGAAAGTTTTGTAAGCATATTAAATTGCCTACAATAGTGTATTTTATGGTGCAGCTTCAGAAACCTGGCACGAATGATGCTACCTGAGTGTTTTTTTCTTGAAAACATACTCTAGACGATTTTCGACATGGTTGCATGTTTTTTTTGTTGTTCTTGAAAAACAGCATTGCACTGTGCCCATTATCGTGCTTTATAGATCAGTGTGCTTCTGTAAGGAAAAACAGTCAGATATGTTTGATGAAAGGAGACTTCAGCCACGTGGTTGCATGTAAGGACTCATTTAATACGAACTGGAAAACACTAAAACAAAGAATGTTCGCAAGAAATTAAAGGAATAGTTAGCATGTTTTCTTGCTTTTGTGTGCGCGAATGAGCGACCAAAAAATAAGCGCCGCTTAGTTTATGTACATATTTCGCTCTTCCTTAAATCCAGAGCATCTGTTGCGTGGGTAGTTGGGAGAATAGCAAGTTTTTTTTATATTATGCAGTGGAATGTGGACTGAAACCAAAGTCGAAGACCAATTTTGGACTCGTGAAGTCTACAGTCTACGCAAGCTGGCAGAACCGTTGACGTCAGAAAGGAACAGGTGGCGCACAGTAGTTGTTACTCGAGTAAGGATGGAAATAAAAAAAAAATCAATGGCCGGATTCAAATAAATTGCTTCGGGCCTTACCACATGCACAGCGGACGATCTGCGGGTGCCAATTGAGAGGCCCAGTAGTACACAGTTTCCTAAATACTGTATCTTCCTGAACACTGCATATAGAAAAGGCTTCACGATGCCGCGTGGAATCGCAGTTTTCAAACTTTGCCTGACCGGCCACGTGAGTGTAAACTATGCCTCATATAGTAGACTACAAACAAGACGGAAGGAGGCGATGTAACCTCTCAATACAATGTTTATCAAAAGGGACTTCATGGAAGTGATTTAGGTGCAGCGTTAGAAGCAGAGGTGTTTTTCGAAATTCAAATACAGCGGGAGATGGTGAAAGCTTCTGGCTGTTGGGACCGAGTGTAATATCTATGTCTCACATGAGAGCATTAAAGCTCTTAAAGTTCCTGAAAAACGAGGTGGTAGAAAACCAAATTGCAAATTATTAAAATACGTTGCGATGTGTTGTGCTGCAAACAGGAACGAACCCATGGATTGCCAATAGCAGGGCAAATGACCTGGATTTTTACAGCGCCTCAATACCATTATTTGCAGGCCATCTTTAAATGGGCCGCCATTTCGTGGTATTATATATTTTATTTTTATGCTATTGAAGGCTACGATCGACGTCCCTAGAGCTTTCGGATATTTCGATCGGCACAACGGTTCACGTCATTTGTTCAGCCCACATCATCCAGCCAGCAAAGAATGTGTCATAGTGCTGATTAAGCGCGGACAACCGCGCTGATTTAGTTGCAAAATATCACTAGATAATAAATCTTATCGACCTCAGCGTGTTTTCAGTGTAGGACTTGACACACAATCCGTAGTGGCCTGGTGCGCCACGCGCGTTGCCCATCACTACTCCATCCTTGTTGGCGTAGCAGCCGCTTCACTTGAAAATACGAGGGTTATCAGGAGTGCAAACCATGCGAACCTAAATGAACGCACCTTGATGGTTTTATTGCCTATAGCGCTAACTGCGCGCTTGTAGAAGATTTTTTTTTACACAAAACGCTGTTTTTGTGAGCCGTCAAATGATTTTATCACTGGGAATTTAGAGTTTGTGATAGTTCGAACGCATTTCAAGGCTCAAGCGTCATTCAAGCGCCCTTCAAACGTTGTCCAATATTCACTTTACAGAAGTTCTGTTGCTCGCCGGCCGCAGAATACAGCCGCAGGTACTCACGTATCCACATATTTTGGACAAGTGGATTTTTTTCAACGGCAAGTTGTTTATTAACTCCTTTTTTTGCATATAGTACGACTGAACCAAAGCAGCCAATATACATTTGATAAACCACTTCGGGACGCTTGCAGTTTTCCGCTATTTTCTGTCAAAAACGCACCCCATTATTTTTGAATGGCAGTATTACTACTCGGTGCGAGCGCAGGACAAACTTTAAAACCAATATTTCGCTTCGCAAGGGAAGATTAAACCATTGCCAACGATATGTTCATAGCAGTATCTTACAATATGCTACAGTTGCCTCACAAGTAAAGGCGATGCCCAGGAAAGGTGAATTTGCATTAATCATTACGTAGACCACAGCTTACCATGCCACTGCTACACGTCGCAAGAGTGAGAGCACATTTATACCTTCTGATTCCCACCGCGAGAGAGGACTGCTTCCTGAAAGCACCGAACGCCCAGAGTGAAACCGTAGCAGAAAGGCGGAAAAATTCATGCCACTGCTACACGTCGCAAGAGTGAGAGCACATTTATACCTTCTGATTCCCACCGCGAGAGAGGACTGCTTCTTGAACGCACCGAACGCCCAGAGTGAAACCGTAGCAGAAAGGCGGAAAAATTCTCAAAGTGCATTCAAATAGTAGACTGCCTCACGTACTAAAGAAAAAAAGAAGAACAATGAAGTAAACTAAGCACTACTAAAGTCAGGCATACGGTTGCTTGTCCGGAAAGGCCCCGCCCAACACTATACCTCATGACCACTCGATGTGCGAGTACAGCCTCATTTTGCGCTACCCACTAATAGCCCGTCCTTGGTCAAAAATCTATCTTTGTTACTACTTGTACTGCATGGTCCATCCTTCGCGACGCGCCATGCACTTAAGCCGTGAAGTGTAGTGCGCCCAACGCGACGATAAAAAAAAAAAGGGGTATATGGTGGTGTTGCGCCGCGGCTCGAACCGTTGCCAGAAGATGCCCATTGCGGTGCTTCTCGTGCGGGATCCCAACTTGGATCTGGGGCTGCGGAAGAACAAAGCCGGGGCGTCCTCAGGGCGCGCTCATTGAGCAGGCCCCGCGCGTCGCGGCGGCGCTGCACATTTCCTCGGGGCGGCCCCGGAGTCGTCGGGCGGCGCGCGAGGACAGCCCCAATGACCGCTTGAAACGCTGAGCGCGCTCCCAGTTCGGCCGCCGCCGCCGGAAACGGCCGGCCCGGCCAATAGCTCTTCCGTGAAAAACGAGCACAACTTACTTCCGCCGGATATTTCCGGTTTGATACAGAAGAAGCGCCATTTCCCCGCACGCACGCTCTCACTTGCTCCGGCGGCGGCGCCTCCTCCTTCTGGGCCTTGCGGCTATGGGCGGCCGTGTCGTTCGCTACTTCCGCCGTGTTTTATTGCGGCCGGCGTCTTCGCGCTGCATCCGACGGTGCGGTGCCGACCATTTTGTTCACAGGTTGCTTTTATTGATTTATTAATACGGTACTCTGCCCCACCTACACCTTCCTCACTTCTCTCGCGCCCGCGGCCCATGTCGTTCCGGATCTTTTTTTTTTTTCGGGTGATTTTCTTTTTTTTTCATTTAACTCGCTTCGTTTTTCTAGAAGATATCCCTGCGTCCTTCTCTTCCTCACCTCATCAGATTTTGTGCGTCTACTTTAGCTTTTATCTCTTTTCCTCACTTAGCGCGGTAACCTTGCTCGTGAACTGTAAATTTCTACCACGCTCGAGGCGCCTGCCTACCTCTTCTTTTTTGTTTCGTACTTCTTCGCGATGACAAAACAAACAGCCGGAGAAACTGGAAGCGAGCCAGCAGCGCAACATCCCCTCCCCCCCACCCAACGCAGGAGCGCATTACTTCTGGGAAATGTTCTCCCAATCCAAATTTATAGGAGGCAACTCTTCACCGCAGTTTTCTTTTTCCCTTTCTGCCCTTCCTTTCCCCATCTTCAATTCCCTCGCCCTGCATTAGTTTCTTTTTTTGCTCCTCCTTTTTTTTTTTCTCGGTCCTGTCCTCTTTCTCGTGTCTCCTCGGCGCGTAAGTTTGTGCAAGTCGCAGAAAGTACCTCAGACACGATGACCGGGATTCGTCGAGATGCCCGAGCAAGGCCTCCAGCTCACGGCATAAAAAGGCCAAGAGAACGTAAAAGGCCGCGACAGGGGAAGAAGGCAGGCCGGCTGCAAGCTTATCGGCCGCGACCAATACGCCACTGTTCCGCGAACGACCGTACGTCTTTATTTGGGCCGGGGCCACGGCCGGGAAAGCGCGCGCTGAATGGTCCTTCCTGGCCCAACCGGCCTTTTGTTCTCGGCCAATCCCCCCCCCCCCCCCGACGCCCCCGCGGGAGTCGGCGTCATCTGACTAATCTGGGACGATTCTAACGGTTAAGTAACGACTGCGGATTACCTCGAGCTGCTGCCGTACCAAGCCCACCGAATAGGAATTAATGCAGCTGCCTTATTCCGGTGGATAAGAACAAGGATTGACCGTCATAAAAAAGTGGCGCTTCCTCCAAACCCCCAGACCTCCCACTCCCCCCCTCTCTTATTCTCCAGCAGTCCCTTGTTGTGAGGGGAGCAAATGAAAACGCGCATTCGCGATGAAGATGGAACAGCCAGAGCTGCGTGCGAGAGCACAAGCACGCCGGATACTAGGCAGGTCATGTTTTGGGCCATCGGACGGGAAAATCCGCTCCGAGTCACGCGAACAATGCATTCGCAAATTGAATCTGGTTCCAAGAAATACACAACGCATGATGTGCGGTACCAGTTCCACGGGGGCGTGAAGGGTGGAAAACGTTAATGCACATCGCAGGGGGAGGTTGAATGGCATGCCTGCGTGAAGTGATGAGTTTAGATCTTGTGTGGCTTCCCTGCTTAAGAAATAAACGGGCGTTCAAAACCTTTGTTACCTTCCCTTCAAGAAACTGAGCAGTTAGTTTTATGCACACCAATTCTTTTGGAGCAGCGAAAAAGCTTGGTGTCCAAAGTGTCCGATCGCGCAACCGTAGCGTTAGAAACTCAGGGAGATATTTCAAAGTATATATATGTGTACCCACTCTTGCTTGCGACTGAGAAACTGGTCGTTTAAAGGTCAGTGTTTGCACGCTGCTGAAATTAAAAAAAAAAGCGTAAAAACATATTGTTGAACAATAGGCGTTGTTGAACAGTACGATTGTCATCTCAGTAAAAGCCTGCAGGTCGGCTACATCACTTGTAAGGTAATATACAGGATGATTTTTTAAAATCATTACAGCTTTTTAACAATGACGCTGATGGTAACGTGGATGCTGCCTTATTGAGCATATGTAGGGCTCGTCGCACACAGAATATTAAGATAGCGGTTACGGCTATGTAACTAATTCGCGGAATTTGTTAATCTTATTTTTAATTACTGATTTATGCTGCGCATTGCAATCACAGTCTTGAGGACTAATGGTTTCAAAGTAATCCAATTTACAGAATTTGACTATGTGCAATACGTCTTGAGGTATTCATCAATCAGTTCTGTTTTTTCACATCTCATTCTGAAACCATGCGTTCAGCGTGCGTCCAGGTTCGGCGGACTCTGAGAAAAAGCAGCGAATTGATTTATGAATACCTCAACACTGCACTTAGGCAAGGCCTGCATATCGGATTAGACTCGAATCAATTGCAGTCTGCAAGATTGCGGTTGCAACGTGCAGCATAAAGAGAATGATTGAAGAGATAACTAACAAATTTCGGCTAATTAGTCACATAACCGTGACCGATATCTTGTTATATTGGGTCTTCCGGCCTAACGCACACTCAGGGAATGCAGTATCTACGTGACCATCACAGTAATTATTTGGCAGTGGCGTAAGATGCAGGCGAGATGAGCTTAGCATTAATAATGCCGGCACTTCTTCCACCTGTGCCTAGCAGTCATAAAAGCACCTGCTCGCACTTCCCAACAATACCACCGCCCCCTATGAAACTTAAAGGCTAGCTTTGCCCTCGTGGGCCTTCTCAGTTCGAGGAGTCTCAGGGAACGCCACGCGAACGACGCTGCCCAGAGGTACATCCCACCTTCTCAGGTTGCGCACCACTGTTTCACGCTCATCACGAAAACATGGACACACTAGCAGAAAAGGCTGCACATCACTCACAACGACACGATTCGAGCGTGGGTTGCGCGGCAGATTGGATCTTGCGTTGCCATGGCAGCCTATAGGCAGCGCCAGTGCGTAGGCGAAACAGGAGAGCGGCTTTCTTTCGTGATAGTCACCCTGTATCACAGGGAATTTGCAGAGGTGGCGGAATCGGAAAGCGGTTCTGAGCCACATATCGCTTTGCGAAAATTTAGTCTCCGGGAACGCTCATTGGTGCCGGGCGGCACCGAGCTCCTTGACGAAAGAGTCCCGCCGTGTTACCAACGGCTTCATTGTGGGAGGGGAGCCAGTGGAAGGGCTCCCCTCTCACAATGAAGAGTTTTTTCGCCCAGAGTTTTTTTTTCCAGATTACTGCTCGGAGGCTGATTTTCTCCAAATATAGCCTCATGTCGTAGGTGCTCGGGTGTTGCCTTGGAGCCGAACAGAATCACGGCACTCTGAGGTTCGCTCCGGAGCAGCCGTTCCAGTGAAATCGCAGTGGTCGCAGATTTTGTTGCAGTAGAAGGCACACCACTCTGTGAAGTCGATCTGCCCAATATAATCCAAGGCAAGGCTCAACAAACAAAACAACGCATGACATCACTTTTTGCTCACTGAGCCCTCGCTGCGCCACTACCCAACTAATGAGCCCCACTGATAAGTGTTAACGCAGAAATCGCTGTACACAGGCGTCTTTTCCATTTTTCTGTCATTAAAGTTCGCATGCCATGACTTAGAATCGAACCCGCGAAGCTTACTTAGCCTTGCAATTGAACGTCATGCATCCAGTGAAGCAGCGGTGTGGACAAAAGCGCGAAACGTAGTCCTTGGTTGATGTACTCAGGTGCTTCGCTTTAGCGACAGCTGCGTGGGTGGAAAAAGCCCTAAGCATAAATATATTTTATTTCCCACTTTGTAAAGCTTGCAGTGAAGAAAATGAGAGGGCGTGAAATACGGGAGACGCTCCTTAGAATTTTTCAGCGTTAAAATACGCATAAGAAATATTCTGCTCCCGAAGAATTCGGTTCGTAAGCCATGCCGAAATCATAATTATTGCTTGTATTTTAATGTTCTGGTGCTCGTTTCATTGAAATATTGAGATGAGTGAAAGGACCTTATTGAGTAAAGAAGGACCATGGCCACTGGAGGAGTTTGAAATATATTGTAAGAAATCTCGCAAACATGCAGGCCGCGCCATTTGAAATCTGTTTAGCCTGACTCCACGCTATAGGTATATGCACCGCATTGAGCTTATTTGCAGACCACCTTTAGCATATTGCGCAGCAGACGAAATAGTAATCCGAGTAGGAAGCCTATAGCAATGATCGTTCACTCGACAAACTGCCAACACACCTCATTTTTTCACTGGATACAACGCTCGAGTTCTGTGGTCTGGTTCGCGTGTCTGTCTCTGACCACGGTGGGGGCATTTCGATGCAAATATCGTTGCATTTGGAGAACCCTGGCGGCCACAGATAATCCAGAGAGCTCCAATATTGCGTGCCTTATAGCGTACAGAGTTACTTTAGAAGGTGAAAATCAATTGCAATCAATTTTGCGAACTTCCGACTGCGTCACTTTGATCCAAGATTTGAGTCAGCCCAAACCTAAACGTCAAAATTAGGAATAGAAACTTTCTTTGGCTTGACAGCCCATGCAATGTGTCATACGCTGAAAGAACAGTCCTGCCGGCGAAAAGAGGAAGCGCTTGTTATAAGGGTTGAACTCATAAAGTATTTTTCTCCACAGCTGAGCTGCAGTCACTCTAAATACCCTCACCAATGTAACTTGCAGTAACTGCATTGAAAATCTCCGCAATGATAGGATATTACGCATCATCCAAGGCTTAGAGCAGTCCCGGAACTGCAACGACAGAAATGCTATACATGCTCATAGACACTGTTACGGACGGCGAACGCCAACATGCCAAGAATGTTCAAGCGACTGGGAGTCGTCAATCGACAGATGCTTCAAGGAGCCGTCGGCGTGGCTGCCGCTCCACGAATGCAGGTGGCGGCGTCAACGAGGGACCCCCCCCCACTTTTGTTTACGGGAGTGAAATGGACATCCGCTGCCTAGGAACACTTCTCGGGACCGTGGTTCTCATTAGTTCACGGCGCCAAACCCATCCCGGACGCAACGACATGGTGTCGAGTGTCGGTGGAGGCGGCGGGCAGCGGTGCTGCGAGTGAGCACGGCGGACGCGGCTGTGTTTGTTTAAGGCGAGCAACGACGCCGGGATGCTCGTGCTTCGGAAACGACCTCGTCTTCCCCTAAGTGGAATCATCTGCTCCAGTGCAGCGGCGGCCTTTCGTTCCCACGGAGCGCTGTGCAGTGCAGATGTCTGACCTTCGACGCCGATTGGGCCTCCATTCGGGCTTTTCATCACTGCTGTATGGACAGCACGGACCATAACTTGCCAGAAGTAGCGAGAGTGTGTTGTTGGGGACGTCCTGGTAGGCGGATCCTAAAGACTGGACACGTGATCGACATCATAGTGATTGGACGCATTTTAAATGAACTAAACTCCCCAACTAGGGACCTGGGGACAGGGGACCTTATTTAAGGAGCAGTCTGGCATTTGATCAACCAGCTCCCGATTCACTCTTTCGAACTCTGCAAAAATGTAAATAAACCCTTTCAGTCTCTTCTCCACCTCGAAGCCCATCTCGTCTCTACGTCACACCGTAGCAGCAGTCTCCCGATCCGGAACCCGTGGACCTCGGCCTGGCCAGAGATGGCCCAGGCGAGCCAGGGGCCCACATCTAGCAACACTAAGACGAGGACACCATCCAGTCTCTCCCCCACCCCTCCTCTATATTATTTCTTCAAGCAAATGTAAGCGTTCACCACCGCCCAAAGGATAACTTTTAGCACTTGTTCAACAGCCAAGAGCCATGTTAGCAAGGAGCAGTAATCAGGCCTCTTATTATTTCAGGCCAGTGCGTAAATAACTGCTCTATACGAAACACACGTTGCCACCCACCTCCTCTCTCTGAAACGCACACAAAAGAATGAAAAGAATGCTACTTAAGGTAGACATGCCTCAGCCGTAAGGAGCACGTGGTCAAGGGTGTGCGGGCTCTTGAGAGTCGATGGTCGCGTGGCGCAGGTGTTCCTGGGAGTGGACTATTTCCGGGGGATGCCGGCGGGTGCAGTAGAACTTCATCAGCCACATCGCCTCTGGCAAAGGGCAAGGGCTGTGAAATATTTTAGTATGTATTTTTATGTCTCGTGAACAGTACATAAAACTTTTGACCCGTAGAGAAAACTATTTCAAATATAAAGGCTAAAGAAGGATCAAATTTTGATACTGGACTGAAAAGACGCAGTCATTATTAAAATTTTAAAATGGCAAACGCGACAAATGTGCAATCTGCAATCGTGTGCAACACAAAAATTCCTCCACTAAAAACACAGCAAAATAGCGAAACGCAAACAACACAAAAAGCAAGGACATGGCAGCAGACCAAGCAGCGCTTTCAGTCGGGGGCCGTATTCCGAGTTTGTGTCATAGTAAAAAAACGTCATAATCTGCCGCCGCGGACACACCTGATTGGTCGAAACGCCGGAAGCGGATGCCGGTTCGGTTGCGACTGTGAGTGGTGGCAAGATGTAACTGCGTTGCGGTTGCCGCAGCGAAACGTACAGCGGCACTAATTGCTCTTTGCCGTGAAATGGACCGCGACCAACGCAACATAAGAAAAATTCAGCCACAAGTTTAGTTTCGCATCGGATTCCACTGTAAAGGGTAATATCAAAGCTGCTTTGATATTTATGGCATGCCTTCACTCGCTGCACAATGCACGCTCCGTGCCGTGCTGATCCAAGACGGCGTGACGACTTGCCGTCTGCAACATCGCTGAACGTAAGTTGGTGCTGTGGTCGGACGGTTGTGCAGACGGTAATTTAAGTTTTTCATTCCTTTTATGCAGGCACTGCAAGAACCACGAGATGCCGCGTTTAGGTTTTTATTTTTTTCTGCGGCAAAGAAATAAAAGGGATGAGCTAAAAAAATCTTCTTGCTGTGTTTCTCTTCATATAAGCGTTCGGAGACTTCGCAGACGAACACGCTGCAAATGCTAACAGAGTTCTAGAATAGGAAATCTACGTTTGCGTGCCGTAAAATACAGTAAACGCAAGAACGTACGCAGACGAAGTGACGCGCTGGTGAGTGTGGCGCCATTCGGTTTGAATGAAGGGAACAATTTCTACAATAAACCGGTGCTCGTTAGGCCTAGGAGCTGCCGAATCGTTGAACGAAATAAAAAAACAGGCAAAATTTATCGTCCATCCAATTCGTTACAGGCAAGATAAGACGAGGTGTAAACCTCGTACCCTGTTTATAGCCAGTTCGCATGCCGAAAAACGCAGTAACACCAACGAGTTCACTTAGAAGCGAGAGGCTCCGCTTCAGAGTACGCCGCCATGTTGGCCGTCCTTGAGCAGCGTACGCTACGTGTCTGACATCACAATCCGGTTTTTCGACCCTTTTCGCTGTATCCGAACCACCACATCCGCTTCCGGCGTTTCGATCAATCAGGTGTGCCCGTTGCGGCAGATTATGACGCTTTTTATTAGGACACAAACTCGGAATACGGACCCGGGGGCCTCTCTTGGAGTTACGCGTTTTTTCTTGAGGATGCAAAAAAAGAAACTGTTTCAGCCTGATGTCAGTAAGTACCCCGTTACTTATGGACTGCTTACAATTATAAACGTCAGTGACCGTAAGGACACACAAAGTGAACAAGGAAGTTAAAAGCCACAGGGTGCTTGCCAGTATGTCGACAAGAGGACTTGACTTCGTCTGGGCACAGCGCTTATCGTTGGCGGTAATTAAGTAGGGCCTCATCTCCGAGGAGGAAGGCTCAATGAGGGGGAGGAGGGCGTGAAGCGGGAAGGGTGTTAGGATGGGGAGGGTGAATCTTGTCCAGGCATGATGGCTGCTAAAGTTGATTAACCACTTGACCTGCAAAACTGTGAAAAGAAAAAAAGCCAGCTCAGCAGAAAGGAATCCGGGGGTGTGGAGCGTGGAGAGATAGGGAACGGGGGCTTGAAAGGCTGTGTGTCCAGCTGCAACAGATGGCGGGGTGTGACTGGCTGGATTGACCTGGAAAACAAGGATAAAGGAATTAAGCAGCATAGCAGAAAGAAATCGGGAAAGATTAAAATGGAGGGGGGGGCGGAAAAATCGCGAACGGAAAGGGGGGGGGGAGGATTGTGGAATCCAAGGGTTCCAGAGAAGTGATAGCAGGAATTGCAGGGCATAATATAAATCTAGAGCGATAACATCAACAAGGAAAAAAGGAGAGAGGAGGCGAGAAGGACGGGTGGGAAGAACGGGTCGGATTGTTGGGGTAGGGCGAAAGAAACGATAAAGCGGCGATGATGAAGTATTGGGAAAACTGGTGTAATCTTTTCTTTTTTTTAACGTTTCACGTTACGTTATGGCGGTCAGTCACATTTGCTATGAACAGCTGTGTTTGCCTTGTCACCAATGTAAACAATGCAAGAGGTGGTGCGTCATTCTTCGTATTACCTTGTTTCCTGTTTTCAGCAACTCTGAATGAGAGTCGTGGTCTGACGGCTTATTCGTGGCGTCACGGCCTTGTCTGTCCCAGCGGCACCTGCATGGCGCCATCTTTTCGAAATGTCAAAATGTTCGTGCTCTTCCCACTCTCATTCTTCACCTTGTGCTGCATATGCCCCGGTGACGACCAGCCATTGCTTATCTTCCGAAAATCGGCGTCGCCAAGAGACGCTGCGCATTGCATTGCAGATGAGATTGACCGCCTTCCCCCGCCTCCCTGCTGCCGAGTAATTTCTTTCTTTTCCTGGTACTCCTCCTCAAGGATCGCAACCGAGTTCGAATGCGCTTCGTGGCTGGAACGTCGCCCGGGGCCATGCGATGTGCGCTCTGTGCCGACCTCTTCTTGCCGCTCCTCTCCTCCTCAGCGTCCCGCGGGTGACGTTATCGGATCCCAGGCCGCAGTAGCTCTCATGTAGCATGCTGCAAGCCGCCTAGGCTACCTTCCTGCTGCTCTCCCTCTCGCTGCCGTAAAAAAGAAAAAAAAGGAGGGGGGTAGGCAGCGACACGGAAGCGACGGGGTAGCGGGGGTTGGCGCACTGGAATAAAGTGCTCAATAAATCTGTCGCCGTGGGCCGCCTTCATAATGGCAGCGGAATAAACGATGTTTCACATGACCGATGGTGCATTGATGGTTATGGCTGCCCAGCATGGCAGCCGCGCTTCGGCAGCTCGTTGACAACTTGCCACATAAGTTGATGATTGGAAGACTTCCGGGGAGGCCATTACTCGGGGTGCGAAATTTGCAGCCCAGATGTATCGGTCAGGGCGCTATCCCTCCACGCGGGTGCTGGTCGCGGCCGTTAACAGATGCCACACGCACTGATTTCTTGCACGGTTAGCTGCAGTTCAGATGGCGCTCAGAATAATCGGCCACCTCCTCGGTGGTTAAAATGAAACCCGTCCCAGCGTGCTCATACCATTCATCCAAATATATAATCCTGAAAATTACACTCGTAAAAGTCAACTAAACACAGTCTGGTAGTAACAATAGAAATGTGTTTTGTGAAAAGCGAGCTTGACTTATATCAGACGGCTAATACGGTCTCCGTAACTGGCGAGCCATCAGTAATTCATCGGCGTGTCTTTCAGCTGCATCGCACTTTTCCTGGTTCTCAGTGGGCTTTCATTTGCGGTGTACAGCGCTGAAGGCGCAAGACTTGGTGACCTGTGAATATATGCGCATGAGCCTTCTCACATTGGGATGAATGGCAAGCACAACTCGGTCGTGTTTTTAAAAGCGAGAGCTTTTACTACTTTCGTCGGAGCGATTTCGCCGTCGAGTCACGTTTGACCTTGAACGTCCTTGCGGCGCCGCTGTCATAGCAACGCATCACGTGACTTCCCCGCGACGCCATGCCGAGTCTTCGCCGTCATTGCGCAGGGGCTGCTGCCTGACCTCGTGACCTAGCCGAGCTTCAGCTGTATAAAAAAAAAGCTGCGGATTAACTACTCCTGAACATGGTTAGAGAGCGAAAGCTACGCTGTATCGGGAAAGTAGACGCGGCTTGGCGTGTGTAACGTTGAGTGCGTTCCGTACATTAGATAGGCAACGCGCACACTCTGCCACCCTGGCAGGTGGCAGTTAATGGTTGATCGCGAGAGGTTGGTCACCCAATGAACGCTGCGACCTATTGCTGCAGTGCCGCCTGTCTGCCACAAAGTTGTCAGCGCTAATGCATGCAGCCCACATCTCTCTTTCTCACCACCGTCACGTACCTCAAAGCGCGATTGAGGTGTCCACTGTATCAGGGAGCGAGTTATACGCCCTTCCTTTCAGAATCATCGACGCCTAGAACTTTGTCAACGCCAACGCCAATGAACGCAATGAATACCGACAGCTTTCGTGTTGTATATCCTGGATTAGCTGAGCTAATCCACAGCCTAACTTTTCCGTGGCCTCCCCTTGGGCCAAGATTACCGTTAAAGGGACGCTAAGGACAAATTGAAGCTGGCGTGTTTCAGCGTGCTACCCTGTTCTAATGAAAAACAAAACAACTGCTAGTTTTAATTAAAGCAACTTTTCAAAAGTTAAAAATTAAAATACAGATGCCGCCGCCAACGGCCAATATCGGAAGTAAACTGGGTGCCCCGACACAGTCTTCTTTTTTTTTTTTTCGTCGATAGCAGACTTTAGGCTAACCACCATTCGCTTAAAAACGGTTTTCACGGTGTCCTTTTCAGTGTAGACGTCGCAAGTTTGAATCGAGTGCAGTGAAAATTTTAAAACGCATTTTTCTCCTCAATAAATGCGTATTTTGTCACCGCAACAACGTCATAATAGCCAGAAAGACCCAAAGAATCAATTTCTGCAAAGCATTAAATTGGGCGGAGTTCTCCTCAGTGTCCCTTTGAACCTTGTAATGGCCCTTACTGAACAGCGCTAACAGTCAAGACGGAAGAGAAGAACACAGAGACATGCGCTCCATCAACATAGCACCAACCAGCCCCACTAAGCCCTCCTCTTGAACATTATCTTCAAAATCGACCGAAAATCGAAATGCACCAATTGTTACGTTATCAGCCGCACAAAACCGTGGCAGATGCCCCCCCCCCCCCCCCCCCCATACTTTTCTGATTACACGCCAACATATATATACCGCTGAAAGCCAGCACATCTAATATATGTATAGGTCATTGCCGGCGCTGAGGAGGCAGGCCAACGTTTTGTCACGGCTTCAAGCAGCCTTTATGAAATAAGCACCTTGGTTAAGTCCCCAGTCTACCAGTATGCGTAGTCTAGAACAACTCAGCTGGAGCATAAATTGTGCTGCGCTCACTGCAGTATCTGATTTCGCGGAAGGCAAGGAGGATAATCAAGCGTTCGTATCACGCATCACTGGAGCACCGTTAGATCTGCTGTTTCCAAGGTGATTCGTGTCCTGCTTGTGAAAGGACGGTGCCTGCTTCACAATGGACCGTAGCGCAGTGAATAGTTGTGCTACCGTGTAGCCGTGAAGAGGGCGGCACTTGGGGTGAAAGCCAGGTTTGTCCTTTTAAGACACTCGAATTTTCAATCAAAGCGAAGCCTTACCCCTCCAGGGGGTTCTAATATCTGTACATGAGGATACGGGCATGGATTTAAATGTAAATAAACAGAAACAGTTACTTTTGGATCTCACACATGCTCACAAAAAGAAAAAAAAACAGCAATTGTACAACACATTTCATATTTTGCTGACAGACGACAGGAGAATGCAAAAATAATACTGCTTGCTGATTGGCGACAAGATGATCGGTGACTGAGCTTCTTGTTACCATATATATATATATATATATAGGCGTAATGCTGCCTCCTGCAACGGCGATGATTGCGCCATAATATCAGCAAAACCTTCCGGCTCATCTATGATCCTATTACTTAATCAAAAGCAAGCACAAAAACTTTAGAGCATGTTGATTTTTTAGCTCCCTTTTGAGCAATCGAAATCGTTGACCGTAGCACCATGGCGCTGCGATTCCTTCGGTTCTTTATAAGCGGCCGGCTAGGATAAGTTTGCAAATCTCTGATGCCACATTATGTGAACCTCTCGTAATTCGCAATGAACTGCATGGCTTGAATCAACGCAAGCTGGCTGAAGCATTCACAAGTGCTAAAAACAAAACTAGAGCAGTAACTTGTTGCTGTCGAGGAGAAAAAATAAAAAAATTCTTCGTTAATTGCATACAAACTGTTTTCAATAAGTTCTAATTAAGCTCCTGATGGTAACATGCCATAAAACTAGCAAGCTTTTCGCGAAAGCGTAGTGAAATATGAAACAGCCTATCTTAGGTTGCTTGTATGAAGCAGCGTTCATCAAAGAAATAAGAAGCGAGTATCATTATGGCGAATTAATATAGCAAACGCTTTTTTACGCGATGGTCTGCTCCGCCGACCGGAAAATTAAATCGGCCGAACGATCTCTTTGTTCACCACAGAATCGCAACAGATTATCTCGCTTTTTTATTATCTATAAGTAACAAATGCGTGTTCTCCATAGTCTTCTGTATATTTGTCTGACGTAGAATGAGTATTTACCATGAAAGTAGTACAGCCCTCTTCGTCTCCTAACTTTCGTGCCATTTAAAGCAGACGCTTTCTACTTTTTACACTCGCTTACCTACTGTCAGGCTTAATTAAAGTATCATTACGAATGTATATATTCTCTCCCTTCAAGGACGCATATAAAAAGCATTTTCTTTGTTTAGAGAGAAAAACTACATTTAAAGTATCTTTCAGAATGATTACAATACTCGCCCCTACTCTGGCGCAAACTTTCTTAACAGATAACATGTCCAAGCGAAATATTGTCCAAGTTTCTAACACTGCTTATGCGGTTCGCTATTTCATTACCCTTTCGCTTATTTTACCCTTGAGGCAGACTTACAACACAGTTAAATCGAGTAGACCATGAAGAGTGTGGAAAAAACCAGACACGTGGATTGAAAAAAGAAAAAAACAACAACAGAGTACCCTTTTTTTTCGTGGCACATATTTCTATTGGAAGAAAATATTTGATGATAATAATAATTGGTTTTTTTGGGGGAAAGGAAATGGCGCAGTATCTGTCTCATATACGTTGGGCACCTGAACCGCGCCGTAAGGGAAGGGATAAGAGAGGGAGTGAAAGAAGAAAGGAAGAATTAGGTACCGTAGTGGAGGGCTCCGGAATAATTTCGACCACCTGGGGATCTTTAACGTGCACTGACATCGCACAGCACACGGGCGCCTTAGCGTTTTTCCTCCATAATATTTGATGTGTCAGAATTTGCTTTTGGAACGGCTAGAACAAGCCTACAAATGAAATGAAATTGGTTTTTGGGGAAAGGAAATAACGCAGTAACTGTCTCAATTATCTCGGCGGACACCCGAAGCGCGTCTTAAGGAAAGGGATAAAGGAGGTACTAAGAGAAGAAAGGAAGAAAGAGGTGATGTAGTGGAGGGCTCCGGAATAATTTCGACCACCTGGGGATCTTTAAAGTGCACTGACATCCGAAGTCTACAAAAGCGCAAACATCAGAATCCTGATAGCAAAAATAGACTAGAAAATCGGGCGACTTGTGAAATTCTTGTTGCATAACTCTGAGCTGAAATGACCCTTTCGAATGGCTGAAGCGGAGCTGTGTAGAAGGTGCGAACATTTAAAACAAAGCCGGGGGGGGGGGGGGGGGGCGGTGGAAGGTCATGCACAGGAAATATATTCCATCGGCAGCACTTCTAGCGGCGTGTCGAGGATAGCGCGCCCTTCCCTCAGTTCATCTTATTTAAGCGTCACTATAGTGGGATCATGTTGACAGTCCATATAAAAGATTTCAACAGTAACAGCCACCAGGCGCAATATCCCGGTTCAAGAGTTTTGAAACAGCTTAAAATCCGAGTAATACAGCCTCACGGGTATAAAATCTCACAGAGTAATAAAACTAAATGCAGTACAAAACGCTTGCATGATCATGCATGTTTCTATGAGTGTGTCTATCTGTGAGTACCGCTGTCTCTCGACAGTCACGACAAAGGAAGGGCACGTGTCTCATATGGCGCCAGTTACCATTCTGGCAGGCAGTGCCTAGCTACGTCTCTATTGCCGACAGCCGTCAACAGAGCTCTGCAAGGAAGTGCTGAAGTAATCTTGGCACTTGCACATAGTAAACATGGAGACATTCGCCGTTGTCTCCTGCCAGTCAGCGCAGCCCTCACGCATAGCACCAACACCGCATTGTTCTGAACGCATGGCAATGTTATCGCGCTTCTGCAGATCCCTCACATACACAGGGTGTGCCCCCTAAGACTTGACACAATTTCTTTAATATAAGCTTTATAACTTAGAAGAGCACTTTTTGGGCATAGCATAGACAGCGGTGTAGAGCATCAGAACATAGCTAAGACGTGCTAAGTGTCAGTCAGGCTGGTTAGGAAATATTGAACAGCTAAGTTTTAACTATTACTCTTAGTCTCCCTAATTATTGAGAGGCGTGTTGCCCACCAAAGTAATATCCATATCGGTTTTTAGAGTTTCGAAAACGCGGTTACCCTCGGCGCTGTGGTCGAACAAATTCTGGCTACATCGCTCCAAAATACATGTGCTTTCGAGATGCTTGCAGGCAAAGCAACCTCTCCAGCGCACGTAACTCGTCGAAATGGCCAAAATGTGTTGGGCCGCAGCGCCGAGGGTAACCGCGTTTTCGAAACTCTAAAAACCGATATGGATATTACTTACGGTGGTGTATACACGCCTCTCAAAAATCAGGGAGCCTAACAATAATAGTTAACAAGTTAAATATTCAGTATTAGTTAACCAGCATGCTAGTTAGCCCATCTTAGCTATATTCCGATGTACAAAACCGCTCAAAATGCTATGCCGAAAAAAAAACTCTTCTAAGCAAATAGCGCCTTTTTAAAAACTGTGTAAAGTCTTAGATGAAACACCCTGTACAGGCATAGCTCAAAATGCTATGGCGAATTGCCTCTGTCATCGCGGTGTATGAGGTTCACTACTCCGATTTCCATTGAATCCGCTTCATTTCCGGTTCGCCACAGTTTTCTATGCCGTAAAAGCATAGCAGAGACTTAATTAACCGAGGTGAAGGCCTCTCCCTCTCTCCATAAAGTAGTGTGGTTGACCTAATTAAGATGGCTCAATTTTTTTTAATGATTTAAGCTCCTACCCGAGGCTAAGCCAAATACTAGTCCAAAACATAGTCGCCCACATTCATAGAAACTTCCACAACTTACGACGCGATATTCGTTACAGCCTTCTTCTATTTCTCTGAAGGTAAATATAGGTGCTCATAACGCGATGTTCATTCTCTTGGAAATGCGAGCTGCTGTTCTTTTTTTTTCAGGGGGTTTATATTCAACATGAACTCAATATTTTGTTAGCAAGCAGTATGCGATGTACTTGCATCCGACATTGAACCTGGTAACGTCCTATCTTAATGAAGTAATAAACCGTCTAGAAAAGAAAAAAAACTCAATTTATATTATTCCACACAATTTTAGACACAAGAGGAGAGTTTCTTTACTCTTGTCATTTTCGCAAAATTGCGTACGGGGGTCGATTAGACCATTTTATTTCTATAAAAAAGCAGAAAGAGGAAATTCGTGCAAGTACAAGTGGCGAAATATTGATTCTGTGGCGCCGATTCTTCGATTAATATATATGGCAATGAAATTAGCCAATTGTGACTGAAATTTGGTCCAAGGGGCCGTAATCATATTTTAATGATTCTTTCTCTCGTGATTTGCCTATACCTTTATCCTTGGGAGGTGTGTCCTGTGACATCAGAGCTAGAAGCTAAAGCAAGCGATGGCACTGACTGCGGTCTGCTGTCAAATTTGTAGCTAACCAACTTTGACAGCTTCGACCAACCTTTTTCTTCGGGCTTCACGGCGTCTCCAAGTAAATTTTGGCCGCTACGCGCCGTTCCGCTGTCTGCTAACACTTCAATGTTATCCACTACGAAAGCAAGATGAAATACGGCCCAGTATGAGACTAGACTAATTTCTTCAGACATTTCTTTTTTCACGTAACTTGTATTCAAACCGGGCTTATGGCATAATTGCAATGCGCATTGATTTCTTTTTATCCTTCTATATTTTTCTCACATACGGAACCTAGGCTTCACATTGCTGAGCGAGACAGTGCCCTAATTGTTTAACCATTTCGTTTGTTTTCTTGTTTGAAAACTGGCCTGACGCATCGCCGTGCACACGGTGGGCAAAGTATAGGGCGCGACTGAGCCCCCATGAAGGCTGTCAGCAAGAAACGGCCTCAAAGCAGCGTTTCGTTCCTGCGACCGCAAAGATTACTACGCTCGCGTCGAATCCTCAATGGTGCTAATTATCGCCGGTGGGCAACAGTGAAACTGGCCGCCACGCAACGCGTGCGCGCGCGCTTCAGGTTAGACGCATCTGATCGATGGACGCGCAAGCCACGCCGCGGAAGTAAGACCTGGCACCGGATGCCGATTGGGGGGGAGAGGACACAAGAATAAAATGGGAGACTGCCGAGGAGCGGCGCGCGAGAGGAGCGCAAGGGAGAAGCGAAGGAGGACAATAAACTCGGTGAGAAGTGAAAGTGAAAGATTGATCGGTCCGTCTGCTTATCTCGCGCGCGTTATTGATTTGCGCGCGCGCTCGCTTCTCGCCCATCTCGGCCTTTCGTCGGCGCTGAATTACAGACTCCGTGCCGGCGGAGCTCGCGGGGTATTTGCCGCAAGCCGAAAGATGAGGAGAAGCAACACGTTCACAATCATGCTTAGCGTGCGCGAGTCCGTGCGAAACGGCAGGTGAAGGAACGGCCGGGGCTTAGCTCGAGAAGCGCGTGTTTTCTTTGCTGCTCCTACACTGGCCTGCCGCTGTTTCCTTCACGCGGCGACCCGCTAGCAAGTGCGCATGCGCGTGTTAAAGGGAGAGGGAACAGATGGGAAGCCGGTGAGGTAACACTCACAACGGGCGGGAAGGGGGGGGGGGGGGGTGTAACATCCAGATGTGAGTATATACACAAAACGCACTTACATACAATATGCATTTCTTTCCGTCTTTCGCGCTCAACCCTTTGCTTCCTTCGTCAGCCGCCACCGTCTAAGCATCTCGCAGCCCCAGCAGGAAAGCTAGGCTAGCCACCCGGCGCATGCCGGAAGGCTAGGACGGCTAGGACTTGGAACGAGTGCGAACGCGACCACTGTTGGAGCCTTTGCGTGAGCGGCGGAAAATTGCTAAGGAATTTAACACGTACTGCGCCCCTTCAAGAAAGTCCAGCCGTCGTCTTTACTTTTGTCAGTCACTTGATTGATGGCCGGGGTGCGGGCCTGTGTCATTCAACCATGTGATGAGTAGAGCTCCGATGCTCTTTGCTCTTTGTCGCTTTATAGAAGGAGCCGACTCGAAACAAGTAGAACCCATGGGCCTCTCTCACCACTAAAGCATACAAGCCGGAATTTCTTAATATTGTATTGGGAGGGGTTGCATTAGGTGTGACCGCTTCTCTGCTAAAGATTTTTTTTTATTGACGATGTTATGTAAGGAGAAGCTGGAGCTTGGTTACGGCGATGGCTACTCCTTGTCACAGAAGCGGAGAAAAGTTCTCGAAAACTGATACAGTATTGCATCAACGCTGCGTGCAGGCATTGATGTACTTAACAGCTATACCGAGAACCCCAAAATGGCACAAGTCAGGAATAATACAGAGTAATTTAAGAGGAGTAACCACAGCCTACTCATTAACAACTATTCAACAAGAGCAGGGCCACTTTCCAGCACTGTCCATACTCTAAAGCCGGAGCGTTGCAATAGTAGGCAAGCAAAAGATTAAGAACTTCAATTTCGTGACATTACTAGAGACAGAATAATCAGGCTATTTCCATTTTAAGCAAGTAGTTCCTAATACATCAGTACGAAAAAAAAGAGTAAAAATAATGAAAAAGCTAATCAAACAACCGCGTCGTAAGAAATTATTAAAGTCCAGAAAAAAAAAACTATCTGCCTATAACTTTTTGGGGTGGGAACGCATTCAGCGCCCCTTCTTTTCCTACTGTTGACCCACATAGGTGAACGTCAGGGCTACAGCCCCACATATACTATAGTAAGTGAATTCAAAGCCATTTCCGTCCGAAGACCGCCGCAAAAAGTGTCCTTGCTTTTGCTTTGCCGGCTTTCAGCGTAGCGGGCTTCACGTAAGAAGCAATCGATAAATCTTGACCTTTTTGCAGATAAAATCGATTCCCTTTGCGTTACAGCATAGAATATAGTGGCTAGAGAATTTAGTAAAGGAGCCAAATAACAGAAGAAAAGGAGGCAAGCGCGAATGAGACATTCTTTAATGAAGAATGGTGAGGTTTCCCAGGCCGGCTTCACCGTATAGCAACGACCAGGAATTATGTGAAACCCGCAGGCACAATCTCCCTTCCCCATTCGCACGAACGCACGATTGTTTCCTTCTTTTTTTGGTGAGAAATAGGAAGTTCGGCACTAAGAAGAGAAAAGATAGTCATGAAGCCAGAGTTCCACAGTGTGCTTAACAGGACGAGCTGGTGTCCCCTCATTTTTGAAAATTACAGCGCACACTCGACCCAGACTAACCAAGAAGCGCTGTCCTGTGTGTTTTCTTTTTTAGCCTGGTTTTAGTGCGCGCTGCAGTGTTCTAATACGAACAGTGAGAATACACCTGATTTGTCACAGTGCAGCCACAGGTGATGGTGTACGCTAGCCACCAGGAAAGGCTGTGATTTCCTGCCGAGGCTTAGAATCAAACTATCATTCTAAAAAAAAATTTGATCCGCCCGTTTCTCGTCCCCCTTCCGCCTAAACAAAAGAAATTTATTTATTTATTAATACTGGCTTATACGGTGTTGAAAGAACATGCCCGAGCCCCATTACACGGCTTAGAAGCAAACGCGCTGGGCTCTAAACTTTTGATAAAGGCTACTTTATGCATGTCAGTACCGCTTACAAACCAAACTTGGTATCTCAGAAAAATTGGGCCGCTCAAGAAATTACTTAGGCTTCGAGTGTCTGCCCTTCTTATCAGTGGCAGACAAAGCCTTCATCTCTTGAGTCATGTCCCCCCCCTCTGACTTTTTTTTCTGCCTCAGAAGGCAGAGTCGCGCACTTGCAGGAACCACGCGGACGGCGTGAGGCGAGGAGAGAAATATATCAAGAAAAGCCCGACGAGAGTCACTAATCGGACACACTTGGCGCGAAAATTGGCTACCGATTTCAGGCTTATATTAACAAGAAAGCGGAAGACCGTCCAGGCCACTTCACCACCGTGCGAAAAAGTGCCGAGTCGAAAACTTGAGTGTTTTCCAGCCGGCGCAAAAGCGGCGATGTCTTGGACGGACGCACGGCCAGACAAAAGTGCCCACCAAGAAAGGAGTGCGCGCCGCGAGACGAGGCTTTAACTCCCCGAAGGTGTACACTCGCCAACGCCGCGCAATCTCCGGTGGCCCTCGCAGGTTGCTCTCGCAGGTTCAACGCGCATTCCGGGGATGAAATCCGTCGCGGAGGGAGAACACGGCCGGCAGCGCACCGTTCGAACGTATCGACTTTTGACAAGTGGCGGATACAAGGCGATTCGTTGGCGCTCTTTACTTTTCTTTAATCTTTCTTGCCGCTCGATTCTTGCTGCTTTCGTCCCGCAGAGAACCCGAGCCGTTTTTTTATTTATTTCTTGTTTACAGCGGCAAGCGTTGCTTTCGCGACAACCGGTGAAACGGGTGCGGGAACCGACTTCTGTAACAAACGCCGTCGTAAACGGAAGACCTTCCGGCCAGTGCTAACTCAATGGGAAGACGATCGAGTGGCACACATCGAACCGCCCCGAGCACTTTGTAGATAGTGCGGCTCTATGTACCTGTCCGCGTTCGGTTCTTGCTTCTTTCGCCGACTCCTCCGCCCAGAGTGTACCGCGCTAAAAGCTTTTTCCGGCCGAACACTGAATGTCGCTACGATTTTTAGGGCTTGCCGCCGAGCCACTGCCGACCCTTCTACCTCCTATCCATCTTTCCTCGGAGCTTCATTTTATATCCTTGCTCCCCGTCCGGCGCTGGCCGTACATAAATTTACTCCCCCCCCCCCTTTTTTTTTCCTCGCGCGCCTTTTTGCGCCTTTCTTGATGCTTCCTCGCGCAGCGCCTATATTCGGCGCGGCGTTCATTTTGAAAACACCGAGAGCTGTGTGTTTCGCTGTTCCCTGTCACCCATCAACGCTCCATCGCGTCCGCTCTCGGTCGTACCTCATCCGAGCGCTCCACGGTGGGGCTTTAGCTTCTGGCACACGCACAAAGCACGTTGTAGTAAAATAACCAGTTCACGCTGACGGATGAAGATGGGAAAAAGTTGCCGCAATATGAGAGTATTTTGCATTTTGTTTGTTGCCAATCGCAGGTCTGTCGAATCGCAGCGCCCCACGAGAAATAGCCTGCATGGTACGCAGTCTAAACAAACACCGAAGAATGAAAACATTGTTTTTCATTTGGGCCTCACGTTCTGTACCTTATTGGGACTGCCTCTGATTAAAAGTTAGTGAACCATATTCAACTGCTTATATCGTTATTATCCCGTTTACTGACTTACCCAGGAGGCGAAACCATATGATTCTTAAATACGCATCGAGCCTTACTATTAAAAGGTATTCGCGTTTTATGAGTTAGAATAGATGAAGACCGGAATGTCTTAAAATCAGTTTTTGGCGAAGACGTGCTGGCGCTGACTTTTTCTTGCATGATAGTAGCTTGAAAATTAAAAAAACGGTAGTAGCAACAAACTGCATATTTATTGCGTTAATCTCTCCGGCGGGTAGACGTAAAACCGTGCAAGAAAGTAATATTGGTAAGTGAGCAAGCATTCAACAAGCTCTCGCAATCATCGCGGTAGCTATATGACTATCGTGCGGCTATTGAACCTAAGGTTGCGGGCTCGATTCCATCCGGAGAAGAGGCATTTGTTTTGATGGAGGCGAATTGAGAAAACATCTGCCTGTAAAGATTTCGGTGCTCGTTAAATAACCCTTTTGTCATCGAAAAATTCGAAGCACTCACTGTTCTTTACATTATAGACCCTAGGGTTTCTCTAGTATGTACAAATAAATCAATCAAGAAAAAGCCAGTCCTGCTCTTGCACTTAAATTAACGTCCGACGTATAAAGATGACTGTTAAGTTCCTTTTTTTTATTTCCATGTCATTAGTTTGTGAACAGACTTCGTTACCAAGAGAGCAAAAAAGAAATTGCGGGAACAGCCAGTGGGCTGCAGGATGTGCTGTAAAGAGATTACCCACAGCCACACTCTGCCACACAAAACACGTAGTAGGCCTGTGATAACCAAAGTAGGTGGCTAAATTTAGAAACTCAACGGTACGGAAGTCCTTCGTCTCTGCCATAAAGTCTTTTAGCCACGCAATATTATTTCGGAAAACGTTGAAATTTTGACCGGCTTCGAGAAGTGAAGTGTTCTGTACCAGTAACACGCAGTCTTTCTAGCAGCATTTCCTTGGGCTGAGTTTGGGGTGTATTGGGCGACAAGTATACACTGCCACCGACATCAAACGATTAAACCACCAGACTGAAATTTAAGAACGCACATATCGCCATACTCAGGTCCTTCCGTACGGAAATAACTCTCGCTTCTTACACATATAGAGACTGCTGCAACGCAGGGCTATTTTTTTTCTTCTGGAGACTGACGCAATTGACTTCGACTGTTTCGGCGGGTGAATCCAACCCCGCCTCTAAAAGGAGCAATTACTCGTGCACAGTGCCTACGGCATGAGCTCACAGAGGCTGCGCGTTCAAACCACACACAGAGAACGCCTGAGGTATTCTCCTTTAGTAGATTGCGCACGCAGCAGTGGTGATTTGCCTCCGGCATTACGCTGGTCTTCATGCCGTCTCTTGCACGTTACACGCACTGCTGCAGGATTGGGCTGTCTAGCTGCTTGCCGCCGTTGCGTCTCTATTTGGCTGGCTCGACGCAACTCTTAATAATAATAGTAATAATAGATGGTTGTTGGGGGAAAGAAAATGGCACAGTATCTGTCTCATATATCGTAGGACACCTGAACCGCGCGGTAAGGGAAGGGATAAAGGAGGGAGTGAACGATGAAAGGAAGAAAGGGGTGCCGTAGTGGAGGGCTCCGGAATAATTTCGACCACCTGGGGATCTTTAACGTACACTGACATCGCACAGCACATGGGCGCCTTAGCGTTTTGCCTCCATAAAAACGCAGCCACCGAGGTCGGGTTCGAACACGGGAACTCCGGATCAGTAGTAAGCGCCCTAACCCCTGAGCCACCGCGGCGGGTACACATTTCCTTTCACCCCTTTGCAGCGCGATGTCTGCGAGCGTAGACTTCCCGCTTTTGGCGGCTTTCTGCCGGGCCCGCTACAGGCGGCTAGCTCAAGCCCACGTGCGCTTGCGAGCGACTTCTTACTCGGCATCCAACACTCGTTTCGGCGGCACGGCGGCCGGCTGCATCCAAACTGCGGCTTCGCACTCTGTCCCGACTACACCCACATGCGCATGCTACAATAAACGCAGCGGAGACTCACCTCCTATCCGCAGAGGTCGGTTGCTCAAAGGCGACACGACCAAGCTAGGGCGAACACACTGCGCTCACTCTTCTCGACCCCTGGCCGCTATCGACTCTTGCACCGCCGCAGTACATTTGCTTTTTCTCTTTTCGACCTGCACGCCTCTGCTCCCTAAATTCCAAGGAGTCGAGAGAGAATGCTGCCATTCTACACGGCATTTTCTCCCTGTCTTCTCGCAATCTCCTTTGCAACTTCTACGCCTTACGTTTTTTTCTTCCTCTTTAGAACCTTTCTCCGCCTTCTCCCCACCGCCATGGCAGCAGCGGTAGAGTCCTTTTCCTTCTTTCCCCTTCACGTTTCTCCTTTTCCCAAGCCCCGAATGCCGTCACGGGAACACACGGGCGTACACTGTGCTTACCTGGCATTAACTACCCACATCGTAAAAATGAAACAAAGCTATCTTAGTTAGTGTTGGTACACATTGGTTACCCCATACAAAAATGTCCTATGGCCGGCTATAGACATTTGGCGCAAATAGCTATAGACCTTTCCTACTTCTATCTATAGCTGTAGATACAGGCTGAAATATATTTCTATAGAGAGCTTAAGACAGTTGTATGGTTCCAAAGCTATAGCTTTAGTGGCATAGATTTTTCTATGGCTGGCAATAAGCCCCTCTGTGTGCGCTTATAGACGTTCATAAAAGGCCATAGACGGACATAGCTTTTTCCACAGACGACCATAGGACGTTTTTGTATCGGACACCTCGTTTTCATTTAGTTATTGCCATTAGGTTTGAGGAGCGCCGCTATTTTTTTATTAACTTAGCTACAGCTGGTATGGCGTGCGACGCAGGCACCGGCGCTAAACCACCTATACCATTTATACAGGAAAACGAAGAGCTATGGGAGCACGCCTTCCAACGCTCACACGGGGCGTGTACCGCGGCAGTCGCGGTAAACCAGGGAAAATGTGGATGACTCCATTACCTGAACGCTGTGCCAAGATGTCTCTTGCGCAAGAAAGCTGCGCTCATGGTCCACCCGCAGCGCTGAGAGCAGTGTCTGTTGCGACACGCGGCGCCTGTCTGCTGTCTGACCCCGTTGCGTTGAAAGGCGCGACGGTGCGCGCCAGCAGCATGCCAATCGGTGTATCGCAAAATATCGCTGTCGGGCAATGTTAGAGGGACAGCGAAGGCCGCCTGCGAGCGCAGCAGAAAGCGAAGCCCACGACGACGTCAGTAAATACTGTTTGCTCGCGGCGAAAGCAATTGTGGCGCAAACAGCTGCCGTTGCCAGCCTCCCCCCCCCCCCCCCCCCCCCCCCGCGGAAGACGCGAGGTGCAACATGTGGCAGGTTCTCCTCAGTGAGGCGGAGTTTGCCAGAAGTGCCTCAGGCGCTCTTGTAAGAAAAGGCGCCTAGGCCTCCTTGATCCGTTGTGAATGAAAAATCGAGTCGGGCGCTCTCGTCCCCAGCAACTGTGGAGTGTGTCTTGCTTTTTTTTTTGTTCTGCGTGTGTGTTTGCGCCATGGCGCCAGTGCTCCCTTAGGCTAGATCTTGAAAATGCTGGCAGAAGGGCGTCTGAGCAGCAGGCGTTGAAGAGGAATACGGAGAATGGGAAAAGCAGTGCGAAAAATGCTGCACCGCAAGATCCTATCATTAAGCGACGCTCTGGGTGTCGCTTCATAAGCCTTGCAACGCCGTGGACATGACGGTGGTTTATAATATTCAGGTTCATTCGCTCAATACTCTGAATAACCTAAGAGCTGCAGTGACCAAATCAGGCCAACCGAGCCTTCGCTTGTAAGTACAAAACTTTGTAGCATAAACGGAGAATATGAGAAGACTAGGCCGCAACCATTTTACACTAAATTAAAAACTCCATCTTCAGTGCACACGAAATTAGTGGGTAAGCTGCTTGTGGGAAATTTGGTTAGTAGTTCTCACTGCTTAGAACGGGACATCAGCGAATTCAGAAGTGAAGGCGTAGGTTCACGGAGGGTGTTTCCTATGGAAAGATTCATGCAAACAATACTGCTGCCAACATGTTAAGAAAATGGATGCATAACATTGCCTTTTCTTCTAGCCATCACGATTCTGAGATCTCAACGGGAGTTAAGAAATAAACCTTTCTTCACCGCTCGATAACAGTAAAGGAGGCGCTTAGTTGTTCCAGAACTTATGAGCCCCTCACTTTTGCAGGGCATGCCGCAAATTCTGAGGACATTTCAAACGTGTGTGATTCTGCCTGAGCTGTTGAATTCTGCTGGGATTTGCTGAGCAGAAACATATCCTAGGCTTTATAACACACTGTCAACTATCAAGCTGTTGTCCATTGTAAGTACCCTGCAGTATCTTCTAAGCTACGAGCGCAATATCTCAGGCGTAGCGCATTCCATAGCTCTATAACTTAGCACACATACCTCCTCAGGTATTTTCGTAATTTTTGAATCTTTCTGGCTCCTAACTAAAAAAAAAACAATCGTTGATGTTTCCTTCCGCATCTAATACCTTTCAGAGAAGTTTGATTTTTTTCGGTAATTTGTACCAGAAACAGGGAGGCGCCGCTTTCTTTTTGTCACGGCAATGGACGTGGAGGCCTCTGGGCCTCCTTTAGAACACGGTGGGTCGCCAGCGGCCGCACCGCGAAAGCGCCTGTACCGCCTGAGTTACTCAGGCAGCCAGGACACTGCGCCAAGTGCTGACTCCTCGACAGACGATGGGTTCATACCGGTCGTTAGCAAGAAGGCCAAGCGCAGACTTCGCAGACAAGCTGAATCATCCTCATCCAGCCCGTCAACGGTCATCAGAGCGCAAAGTGCCCCGGCGCGAACCGTCTTGTTTGTGCCACAAGAACCATCCGACAACCTAAACCTTCTCAACAGGCAAGCCACCTCTATACGGGAGGAATCAAAGACGTGAGAATAAACCCCTATAAAAACGCGATTGCCATGGATGTCAAGTAGCGGAGCGCACTATAAAGGCAGCGGCACTATGGCTGGTGTTATTTGCAACGTCGACATCGCCATCTGTGACGCCGATTTTCGTATATTAATAAAGCCGGTGACCGACAGCCTTTCAATAATCTATGTCCAGCGCCTTGGAAAGTCTAAAGGCATCAAGCTGACCTTCAAGGTTGACTGTGTACCTTCATACGTGAAGGTTGGACATTTTCGACACCCAGTTCAACCTTTCGTCCTGAAGTGGCTACAGTGTAGGAGGTGCACGAGGATCGGTCACGTGAGCAGCGTCTGCAACAACACCATGTGCCCGAGATTCTCCGAGCCACACAGCGGCGAAATTTGCCGAGCGACTGCCTTGAAGTGCGCAAGCTGTCGTAGCCCTCATGACTCTTCCTCGAAAGACTGCCACCGTCTAAAGACTGAACGGATGGTACTCAAACAAATGGTGCGAGACCATTCTACGCACAGAGAGGCCGCAGCAAAGGTGCGTCGACGTCGTTCACGTCGCCGAAGGTCTTCAAAGAAGGCAACTACTTTTGATTGAAAGGCGTCATGCGCCACTGCAGCGTGTCCGCCTTCTCCAGCAACCGCAGTAAATCAAGGGAGCCCGCATCTGGTGACGCCGGCCCTCCTGCTTCTGATGTTATTTGGCCACCACTACCAAAGCCTCACACACCTAGTGGGTCAGCGACGATGCCGACACCGCAGTGTCCAACGCTTGCAACACGGCTCCAGACAGAATCCACGATCTGGGCTGTGGCCAAGATGTAAAAATAATTGAAATCTCACGTCCTTCATGAATCGCATGCGTGCTGTGCTTTCCAGCCTGCCCACGCCAGCAGCACACAGAGCATCGCAAGTATTGGATGGGCTACATCCAGTTCAGCAGCCAATAAACTCCACATGAACGATTGGCATTGCCGACAGCCTTTAGCGATTGAGAGACCCGCTGTGTTGTGCTCTGGACCACCTGAATAATTGCCCATTAACAGAGGACAAGATCCTCGGACCGTGGCTGCAGCTGACGACTGCTCTCAAGGCCTACTACACGTGTACATTCGTGAGAGCGACTGGCGTGAATGACAAACTTTGACTGTACTCCTCACCTCTTCTCCGTTTCTCTCTTCACTCCCCTCATCCCTCCTCCTCAGTGCAGGGTAGCCAACCAGAACACCCTTCTGGTCAAAATCTCTGCTTTCATTCTTCCTCTTTATCTATCCATCTCACTGTTTATATCGTTTCATAAGCACCTGTGGAGAAAAAATACCATTTTCTGTGTTAGAGAGCCTTTTTAATGCAATCATAATGAGCTGTTATGTTACAAACAGCGAGATAATTTTAATGCTTGTACTTGAAATGAAAACAACAGTGAGGAAGTGAGAAAGAAATTGTAAGGACGAAAACGATTCTCCCTACATGCGAGTTTTGAGCGCAGCAATGTAGGATCATTGTTTCTCTTTGCTAGGTCATCGGCACGTCTGGCGACGATATCATACGTTCGAAAGTAGTATTAGTTGAAGAAGACGATGTGCAACGCACAGCACGCGACAATGTGCATATTATTTCGATACCAGTATTAGTCGAAGCAGACGACGAGGCGCAATGCCCAGCGTGAGAGCGTGTTGCAGTTTAACACGAGGCGTGATATGTTTCGGCGTTAGCCTAGTGGTCTCGGTCTTTGTAGACTAATTGTTTTACTTTACTGGGTCGTCGGCACGTCTGGCGACGATATTAGTTCGATAGTTGTATTAGTTGATGAACCCACGAATGTGCGCTCAAGAACTGCGCTCTGAAAGTGACGAATGTTGGTTTTTGACTGACACGAACAGCATTGGTTCCGCAGCGGATTCCTTCACGAATTTGTGGGCTGAACTTGAAATACCAATAATTGACCCCCTTATTCAGTACTCGCCCACCAATGCCTGAGAACGTGAATTCAGAAGAAAAAAGAAAATAAAAACGTGAGATGAGATACTGAATAGGCGAAAATCTTCCCAGTGTAACATTTCTACCTTCGGCCACACCCTACATTTGCCCCAGTACGGCATTGACGAATATATGTATTTATTTGCAGTAAAATCTATTTCTCCCAGCTTACAAATATATGAAAGCATTCCTAACTGCTGCACGGTGACCATCGAGGTTGGGGATCTCCGAACGGACAAATTCACTGTGTGAAGGCGGAGACTTTGGCAAGTTGGTACATCGTCCTAAAGAAGAAAAAAACAGAGCAGAAACATGAGACGAGAAAGAACACGAAAAAGACAAATTCAATATACCCAGCAAGGGCACCACCACATGGCCCTGTCATTTCACCCCTGCTCTTCACCATCGCAATCACTAGCCTCCTCAAGCGAATGGATACTACAGACGACATTCTTCATGCACTTTATGCAGGCGACATCACCATCTCGATAACCAAGGGCTCCCTCGGAGAGAAAACTGAAGAGCTCTATGCAGCCGCAGATACCTTTGTCCAATGCGCACAGGAATCCGACCTTCACGGCTACCCTGAAAAACCAGAAATCATTAGAATCCACAAGCCCCGACACGACACCTCCTTCAAGCTAGACCTCTAGCAGCAAGTAAAGACGATATCGTAAATGCCAACTGTACGGCTTCTGGTAATGTGGTTGCAATCCAACGTAGATCAAACCACACTCACAATCTTTAGTCCAAGTAAGTTGCCCAAATGTGCAGGATGATCTCCCGGGTCGCCGCAACAGGAAATCAGTTAAAGACGAAGACGCGCTTAAGCAAGTAAGGACTCTAGTAGTCAGTAGAGCCACCTATAGCTTACCATATCAAGTCCTCAACCAGACCAAGCTAGGTCAAGTGGAAACCACGTTCCCTAAAGCTTACAATACAGCTCCAAGTCTAGCACCTAACACCTCCAACAGCAAACTAATGGACCTAGGAATCTCCGACACCTTCACTAAATTCAAAGAGTTTCAACACGCGTCACTCAAAAAAAAAAAAAACGACTGCTCCAAAGTACTACAGGATGCACTCTTCTCCCCTTACTTGCGTATTCGGCCAGCGCAAGAAAGCTCAAGACCGCAGACATCCCTGATCGTGTAAGGGTCGCCTACATGGTCGTCCCAACCTCTCGCCATCAACTCTCATCAAGGGTAGCTGATGCCAAAGCGATCGAAAAACGCAGTGCTGATGATTCAGACTACACATATGTGGACGGCCGCTATCCCGACCACACAGCAATGGTGACCATAGCAGTTGATGCGACCCATAAAGGGCTGCCCAGCCCCACATTCAAGCACAGCACCGTGACGGAAGCGGAGGTGATAGCGAAGGCAATAGATGGCACAGATCTCTAACAACAATTTCCTATTCCCAAACAGCGTGCCATAATTGCACCAAAGGTAGACTTTGAAAAGAACGCTGGCTATGCTGAGTCAAATCGAACCTCAGGAGGAGCACCAAGTAGCCGACGCCATATCACCATACCAACCGAAAAGCTGACGGCAAACGGGAATCGAGTGCGGTCTTACAGACGCACGGTGCAATCCCGGAGCGTCTGCGAGGCGTCCGTCAACGCTACTCCACACCTCAGTCAAAACTTAGCACTCAGCAGTAGCTCCGCTGGAGACAATAGCAAACCAACACACTTGCAGGTCTTTTTATTCTACACAAAATTCATCCAACCCAGTGACGAAACACCAGCCCCTGGTGCGGGGATCAACCAGCCCTTTGTCACATGAATGGGGCTACCCACACATATTGGCAGTCGCTCACATTCTAGACGCCACAACAGAGAAGTGGGAAGCAGGGCTGTCTAGCTATCACCTGGACGATCAACGTTGTCTCATCGACCGGGCCTGTATCACCGTAGCAGCCGCAGGAGTCCAGGTGTACAGACTCTACCCACCAAGCCCGCTGAGACCTCTAGTGAGCGATTAGTTTTTTATTTATTCATTCATTGTTCACAGTTTCGCAGAAATAGCCACGTGATCGCTGACAGCTTCATGAATTGTCTGACATGCCGTATGTTTTAGAAAGGACGAAAAAATTATAGGCAAAGTTAGTTACATATCTCACGTTCACGCGGCGAGACTGGATTTTGCGCGAATGGTTGCGATGGCGCCCGTGTATTTCTGCGAAGCTCGAACTGTTCTCGACAGTGGAAGCTTCTATTCTGGAAACATCGGTGTGATGCGTGAAAAGAATAGCCAATAGCCATAGTCGTTATAGTTCTGACGGCTTCTAAATACGTGCCTCACTATTCATGCGAGTTTATTATCTTTTAGAGGTACAGGTTGGCAAGATGGACACTTTTGCTCATCACCTGCTTGCCTCACTTCCTGCAGGTCGCAACCACTACGCGACAACACGGCAAGTGGTAGGCGTGCATTGGGGATAAGATTAAATGCGCGGAGTAGGGAATTTGGACATGAAAGCTGTTCGGAATGCGAGGAGGGCAGCGAAGTATAATTACTACAAAAGTCTCTATCAACGCATCGCCTGAAGTGCTGGCGTTTGCACTCTTAGAAGATTTGAGTGGAACTCCACCGGTTATCCGTCGGAACGTAACTTGCCTCTTGCAATATGGTATTTTTTTAATTATACATGCGGTGGCCTTTTTGTACCGCCCCGGTGGCTCACTGGTTATGGCGCTCAGCTGCTGACCAAAAAGAAGAGGAATCAATCCGGGCCGCGGCGGTCGCATATCGATGGAGACGAAATGCTGGAGGCAAGTGTATTGTGCACTCTCAGTTCACTTTAAAGAACCTCAGATGGTCGAAACTATCCAGAGCCCTCCACTACGGTGTCTCTCATAGCCTGAGTCACTTCGCGAGGTTAGCCCCATAAAACAAAACCAGAAGTTTTAAAGGCCACGTTGAAATTCAGGCTTTTTTAGGTGGCTATGCCCAATGTGATGAAACTGAAGAAAATCTGTATACTTGTTTTGGCAACTACAATTGCGAATGTCAGACAGAAAGATGCTCAACCGGTAGTGCTACAGCGGCCGTCTTGTAATCCCGCTCCTCTGCGATCCTGACTTCGGCACAAACAAAAGAAATATCTTCTCGTAGAAGACGAGCGCACTAAGGGAAAGAAAATTAGAAAAATTCTGCCTTTTATTCCAATTTTCAGGCGAAGAAATGACTGTCCTGGCTCCGAAAATTAAGTCCAATTAAAGGACCACAGAAAGGGATGTTTAAGCTTGGCTTTAAAAATAGTTGCACTATGTAGAGTACAGGCCACCGAGCGTCCATGCTGGGTACGAGACCTCAAAAGCGAGCGGGAAAATTACAATACATTTTTAAAAATTCCAGCTTTCGCACCTCGCGGCGACGCGCGGTGCCAGGCTTTCGCGCGAAAACCTTTCATACGACGTCACGTCGTGCAAGTGACGTCAGCAGCCGCGGGTTATCATTGACTGCGTATACATGGTTTTTGGAAAGGCGGGTCAGGCGAGTTAACCTACCCCCTGCAGGCGAGTTAACTCGACTCGCTCTGCCGCTTATTTTACTCGACCAGACAGCGTCTACATGAACCCGGCAACTGGTTTTTTACCCGACAAGCAAACTCTACTCGACTCTATCGGGTTCATGTAGACAAGGCTATTGGTTCGCCGCACCAAATTCTTTCAGACGTCACGCGCAACAGCGGCCGCGGCAACTACGCGGCCGCCGCAGCCCGGCGGATGCAGGGGAGGGCCAGATAAAGGCTCCTGTGCGATGGTTTTTTTCCTCATGCGCACGCGTCCTTGCGACCATGCGCACTGGCGCGTGAGGTTGCGTTGCGGATGAGGTGCTGTACGATCAAGTTTGCTGCATGAGACCGAGCGGACGACTCCGGCGTTCTGATTGGCGCGCTCGGCAGCGCCGCCCGTGCGGCAGCACAGACATGTGCCGTAGCAAAACACTAAGATATCTTGCCGTACGATTACATACACATATTGGCATTGCGGCTCACCCAAGACATGTTTAGCTGCGAGATTTTTCGTAGCATGTAAAACCACGATCGGCCGTGATAGTCATGAATCTCAGCGTGGCCGATTCTGACGTCCGCGAACGAAGTCGCAACAAACTTTGCAACGCTGCAGGCGATGTTCTAGAACAGCGTCGCGGGAAACGATTAACGTTTGCTCTATTTCTACTTCAGAAAGTGAAAAAAGACATCACACCACGATCGTGACACAAATCGTTCGACCGCCAGTCGGCTCCGCTAAGATTTTGCCTCATAATATTTGAAGAGTGCCCCCATTGAAAGTTGCGCTATACCCTAACATGCAATACCAATTTCAGAACGACGACGCGATTCGTATCGCGAATTCTCGGAGTCAAGGATACGTGACTAGAACAAGCTATAGGTTAGCACTACATATTCGGTCGTTTGTAATTATAACAGGAAAATTCACATAGCGGAGGTCAGGCACAGGGTAAATCATCAGTTATTCAAACTAGGAGACTGCAGTCTTTTTACATATATTTTGAATGCCTTTATTTTGTAGCTTTTTCATTAATCTATGAACACTTTATTTGTCATCTATAAATGTTGGTTGTTACTGTGAAATTAACAGGCCTCCTTGTTGTCTCCCCACTTAACTGTTATTGCAAAAAACACTTATCTATTCATCGATATAAGAAGTGTTTGTCTGAATTGTACATGCATGCATTAAAAATTCTATATTTTAGCAGACTGCTGTCGAATACGAATCCATTACGAGAAAATTATAACATTCCCAGTAATTTAGAATCAATAAAATCAGTTGTAACTGCAGCAGTTGTATATTTCACATGAGAGTGATCGTGCAACAGTACTGCTTTCTCTGTGTAATGTTATTCGGTCCGTTAGAAAAGCCAAAATTGAAATAGCACAGTGTGGTGACAATTAAAGGGGCCAAGCTATCTATCACTGAGCTGAAATGCACAGCTTTGTTTTTTTGCGCAGTGACAGCGGGCGACCAGTTTTATTTTAGCAGTCATTCCTTAGTTCATATTGCAATGAGAACTGCACAAGCTAGAATGCAGCAGTGCATACAAGTCTGGAGAGTTGTGCTCAGAGCCAGTCAATGGTGACACAAGCAGAAACAAGCTGGCATGTTGTCTGTACAACTCCAAAAAATTCTGAAAGTGCCCATGTGAACAAAAACAAAGTGCTTGCTTAGTACTTAGTAAAAGGCCATACATGCTTTTTACCTTCAGTGTAAACATAACATGATGTGGTAGTTGGTAAACTGGCTTACATCTGGATAGCTCCTGGTTGAGGTTGGGAAAAAATACTTCATATATTCAGGGAAACAGGATGCACTGACCATGCATAGTGGTTATCTGAAGCAGAATTTGTAGAAATAAATATATTTACAAGGTGAAAGCTGAGTTGTAGCAAAATACAATGAAATAAAAATTAGCATAATAGTGTGTGTAGGGCATTCATGCGTATATCTGCTCATATAGCTTTACAGTAAAGTTTAAGACTTTTTTCTCGACAGAAAAAAAAATGAGGGATCGTAACAGTGATTATGGTTCTCTAAACAGCAGATAAAAGTGAGCATTGTCTGCACCACTTGTGATGTATAAAGTTTTGGAACGCGATAGCTGTTGTTATTAGCAACATCTTCTGCAAACTAAAGCTTATTTTATTGCCAGTGTGATTTTCAAACTGCCAAAGTTCCCTTTAGGCATACCTTATGTTAAAGTGACTTAGTCTTTAACTTAACTGCTTGAAGGTCTTTGCCTAGGCTATGCCTACTTTTCAGCTTTATTCAGGGAGTGTATGGGAATTTAAACAGTCCTAGAAGGGCTGCATGCATTAGGCAAACAAATGTCTTGCTTTGTGGCCTCTTTTTTGAAAATAATGCACGAAAAAGATAATCCTCCTTAGGGCCTTGTATGTGAACTCGTGTTACTAATGTAAGGAAAACAACTAATCTGTGAAAAAATAATATTGAGAGCAGGTTTGTGCCTTTTCCATGCGTTTAACTGCCGTCAATGTAAGAAAATCACACTGACACACAAAATTCACAGCAGCTGTAATCTGACTCCATTCTTGACAACATAACTGTATGTGAAATTTAGCTTTATTATAGAGAAGAGGGAGGCACCCTTTTATAAACACTGTAAATGCTGGCCCCATAACATACCTGGCTGGCCATTTCAGATCAGGATAAGGATCAAATGACACACGCACATAAAAGTCACATGCGTAAACACACGCACCTAGCATTTTAACCACATCCCATAATGGAAGTCTCTATGTTGCTTAGCTTGAAACTGAGTGGGATACAAGCACAAAAGAAATACTGACACATATCAGCTCACAATGAAGACTGGTAGGGCTGACAGTAAAAACTATTACTGCAGTCCTATTAGCATTGGAAAATAGGCCATTCCCGAGCACGCAGACGGTTGTACTGAAGGGTTGGAATGTTGATATTGATGGGATGGCAGACCATATAGCAATCAATGAAGACTAGTTAAATGAAATAGTGAAAAGAAGCAAGGCAGCAATGTGGGCTAGTTGGTTGCACATTTGATGGGCATAACGCGCTACACACGGACAAGAACCGACAACTGAAACAACGGACACATGACAAGCGCGCACTAACAACTAAAATTTATTCTGGTACGAGGGCACATAAATACATTTCATGCACATGCTCAAAACAATCAGTTCATTGCCACCGGCTGTGTCGCACGCTCCTTCGTTTCTTGATTAGTTCTAACTCCTCACTTGATAACACCGAGGGTGTGCTTACGCACTCGTCTTCACCTGCCTCCAATATCTCAAAGGCTTCTTTTATTTCTGTTTTTTTCTTGTCCCTTGCACGAGCTAAAATTGTAGTCCATTCAAAGTAAGGTAAACATTTGTGATTTGCACAATGAGCGGCTTATCCTGTGTCCGTCGTTTCAGTTGTCGTTTTTTCTCCCTGTTTAGCGCGTTATTCCCAACAAGTGAAAGGAATGTCATTAATGAATGTAAGAAAAAAGGGAAGGGCCAAGTACAATAACTTTGAGGTTGCCCGAGATTCCAAAAAAAGAAAGGCAGGATAAGCAAGAGTTAGCATGCGCCAACTGCTGCTAACTGGATGGATCACTTAAATCACGCTCAAAACATTGCGATGCAAGATATTATTTTATAAAGTATTTTATCGCATGCTTTCCCAAAGAGACCAAGGTGCAAGTGTATGTCACGAAGAAAGAAAAGTCGGCTATAAGAGGAATGCTTTTCAAAAAGCATGATGATTAGGAAGGAACAATTTAATGGGCCCCAACAATTTAGCAGTGTGAGAGTACATAGTGTTTTTCACGATTAGGAACCCATGATAGTCATAGAAATGGTGAAAAGATTTAGTGCTTGTGACATTATCAGAAATAAAAAAAATTACCACATTCTGCTGTATGCAGCCATGCTTCGTTAATATCCACCCTGTAATATGATGGCTTGAATTATGGACAGTCTTTCTGAGGATGAAACTTCATCAAAGCATGCATGCCTTAACATGGAAACGTGCTGTTTGCACAAATGACAGGGTTTAAATGCACAAAGCCAATAGGGACCCTTATATTTTTCTCGTGTAATATGTACAGCAATTCGAACGTCTGGCCTGTGGTAACTAGATACTATAACATAGCGCAAGGACTGTTAGAAGTGTTTAGCGACAAATACAGACTGAATAATATGGTTGTTGCACTCTGGAATTGCCCTCCTACCACTTGCAGCATAGCGTGCAGTGTTTGTTGAACAGTGAACTGCCAGGCACGTCGTCTCTCTCCGCTTGCACTTTCTGACTGACAAAGAACTTCTCTGTCTGGTGTCAAAATTTGGCACTGAAAGGCTCGGCGACTCATTTTCTGGCACGCTTTGTTCACTACACAAATTAATTAATTAAGCCGCTCGCTGACTGTATAACCTTTTGTTATAATCTCACAGATGTTTACTTGCAACACTAATTTAATGTTTTTTTTAAACAGAGCCCACGGCAAGAAGAAAAAAAACTACTCGAGTTAAAGCATGTCGGGCACGAGGAGAACTGAGCACAGGTGCAAAGCAGGGAATCTGCAAATACAATCCAAGCAGTAAGGAAATGGATTGAAATTAAATAATGTGATCTCAACCTCGACAGGTCGATGGTTGCACCGGCACTGTAGGACTTTCAGAAATGGCAAAACGTCAGCATTGCAGAGCCAACCACCATGCAATAGCACATAGCACATTTTGAAAAATCAGAATAAACCTTGTTAACGTGGTTTTGGCAATGTGCACAAATATGGCCCTGTCATGACCATACCACAAATGTGAACAGATGTGTGTGCATTGAAACCTATAGCTGAGCATTGTGGAAAGTGCTAACAAGCATCTACATTCAAGCAAACACATTTAGAAATGCAGCAAATGCAAAGAAAGCGAAGGAAATCTAGGCAGTGTTCTACATTTCTGAGAAATACATTCTCATAGGCCCACCATCGCCGTCATCTAGCAGGCAAATAATGTTCCTGGCAGGAAGTCGCAGGTAAATGAATACAGCAGATGCATGTGTGAATGTGCATTGATGATATATGCTTCAAAGGCTTCGAGAATGTCTCACATGCTTGTACAGCTTACTTAGGAAGCGCAAGTTAACAACTGTTCGACACCAATAAAGCCAAGTTGTAGAGCACCTCGGCGACAGCAGGGTAGTGAAAGCAACAATAAATATGGGATCAGGTGCTGATTCAAATAGTACAGTTTCTATCCCGATTGTCATTGCTCACGAAAGCACTTCGAGATCGCTGCATTTTGCCAATAGCCATGGCAACCACGATAATGCACTCAATATTGCAAGCATTTGTCTAAAATCTAACTTCACTGCATGCTGCTAAGCAAAAAATAAATTGTAATCACAGCAGTTTACTGAAAATGCTTTTCATTTTTACTCACGATTCGCTATTATTGAAAACTCTGTATGTACAGTTCTGATCCGGAACCAAAGTGTCATATTAATAAGGCACAATTGCATATGGGTTACTTACATCGAGAAGCTTAAACATCTGTTGTGGTCTTTTTTGGCATCAGATAAAATGAAATGCTCATGAAAAAGAGCTGAACTAGTGGGCCCATATTAGAGACTTTTGCATTGTGAAACAGCGGTGAATGAGTTGCGACAATTGTTTTTGTTTGCACATAAGTGTTCCTGATCTGGTAATAATATGTTACAACCCAAACTCAACACTACTGCTTTGGCTCAGACCATGATCACATGCAGGAGCAGTTGGATTCATTCAATTTGTTACGCAAATATTTATTGCAGATATGGGCCCGCGCAGCCAGCAGGAAATAAAAAAAAAGACGCTCCAGATTTGAGAGCTGCTATGCACACCGATGTTTTCACACAGATCTCACAATGCCGCCGGCATACCATCGTAATCCGGCCACTAATAGTCGCAAATTGCACTTTATGGAGCACAATGCCGCACAATGCTGGCGGCGCTTGTGTAGTCCTGGCAGAAAACAGCTCAACAGCCGTGCAGCCAAGGTCGTTTCGCATACGGAAAACACAAGTTTCAGAATGGTCTCGTCGCACTCACGGCGGTTGTACACACGAACTACGATCGATATTAGTGATAGCTACGCCGCAGCACAACGACTTGTGCTCGCGATCACTACAACCGCTGCAACGAATGCGACTCGCTGCAGAGCTCGAAGTTCATTTCGTCACGTCGCACTCACGGCAGTTCTCAAACTAAGCACTCACGCGTGCACCTGAACCAGGAACTGCTGTAGCCTGTACAGTTGTAAGTTCAGTTCAGCACTCCGGGAAGCAAGGCTTGCGTAGCAAGCTTTTCAAACGTAATTATATTTGCAGGTGAATCACTGACTGACGCAAAAGCACTCGTTCCGACTGCTATCACTTTCACTACACTGACACTTGTCACTGCGCTGGGAAGCTTGTTGTATGCACAGGAAATTCACCCTGCGGAGCTGCTTCTCGCCGCTGTTCGTGAAGATCGTCGCACGAATAAAGAACGCTTGAAGCTATCACAAACGGCTCCAAATAAACACACCGTGGCACCGGCACTGTTACGTCTTGCGTAGGCCGCTCGGTCTACCCTGTGTAGACGGCGACAAAACAACTTGGGGGAAACTGCCGCTTGCCGCTGTTGCACACGGTGAAGCTCGAAGTCGCTGTCAACACTCGTAATAGTCACACGCGGCCAATATTATGTGTTCCGCGTCACAGCTACCACCTACTAGGCCTGGTTTTCACTTCGCTTCGCGGGTGGCCATCTTGCTGAGGAGGCGCGGCCTGGCACCGCTGCGCTGCTACGTCACGGGGCAGAAGCCAATAGCTTGATGCGACCATCCGCTCGTGCGGCAAAAAGTTGACGTTTACCAACTTCGTGTGCATAGGCGGATGCGTTCATGCGCCCCATTGTACGGCCCATGCGCAGCCGTTGCGCATTGTCGCAACGACGCGTGCGCATGCGGAAAAAAAAGTGATCGTAGGGGCCTTAAGGTTTGGCTGGCGGAGGAGCGCCGCCGTTTTGGCATGCGAGAGGAGAGGCAAAGGCGCGAAGACGTGGAAGTTCAAATTTTAGCTGCATATAACTCAGCTTCCACAAAACGCATGAAAATATTTCTTTGCTGGGGAATAATTATGAAGTGCCGTCTTTTAACATCCCAGACAAGCCGCACCTTTATTGAGAGCCCCTTTTTGGGTCCCATTCTAAGGCTGGGGAGTATGCAAAGAAGCAGAGCACAATATATTAAATGATATTTTCACACTCTGAAACGTTACGCACGCGCTAATATTTAAATACTTGTGATGCTTAAAACCTTCGTGGACTGCATGCCTTGTATTTGATGTTGCGAATCTGCAATCCATCTCCTGAAACTTGAGAATGCCAGGTCCTGCGGAAAGCAATGCTCAAATATAATCGCTGGAAAACAAGTTGCGTAACACGAGGTCCCCGAAATTTGTGGCTAGCAACAGCATACGCCCCGACGTCCTCGTAACGTGGAACAGGTCGAATCCAGCGCTGTGTCGAGCTGGCCCTTGCGGAGCACATGTCCGGACACTGATGACCGCGTAACCGCCGTTGCGGATCCGCGGACCTCGAACCTCCACGTGCGTCCTTAACCGCCTGGCGGGGCGGAGGACTTCACTTTTATTTTACCGTCTTGTTTTGTACCGAGAGTGCCAAATTCCACTTGCGCTGCTAGGCGGCAAAGCAGCCTCGGTGCTCGATCCGTGCTTCACCGTCTATCTGTTCACAAGCGCGATCCACAGCACCTGTCTTCCTCTTTTCCCTTTCATCCACGTGCGCTTTCAGGTAAAAATGAGCGTTTTGTAATGTGATCCGCAAAAGCCAGTGGCTGCTTATGTATATTTCTTTGAAACACAGTTACAAAACTTTAGTCAGCTGAACAAAAACGACCGGCACATAATGGATCATTCGCCACGCTGCACTCTTAAACTTGAAATTCAGTTATTTCCCCTTATGGAGGCTACAAAGTGTTGTTTATTTGAAAGAAAGTCTCTCCGGATTTGTTTCTTTTCAAGCTGCGCAATCCGCACCCGACGTAATTTCGCAGGTACATCAATGACGTCAGAGCAGAGCCTCCTCTGCCGCATGTCCAAAGGAAGCGTATCTTGAAGGCACACTGAGGTCAGCTCCATCCAATTATTGTTTTCACAAAAGTTTATTCACTGCTGCTTTTTTATATATCGGCGTTTGTCCGGTAGCAAAATATGCATTTGTGGCTCGGAAGGTTGAATTGCAGAAAACTATTCCCGTCACTCGATTCAAACTTGCGACGTCTATACCCTGGTCTCGCCGCCGCCGTTTTGAAGTGAATGTCCTCATACGATATCGTTTAAGTTTGAACCACAAAAATTAGTACAGACGCACGCATCTTACTTGAGAAATCGGCCGATTATGGCGACACCTGTATTTCATTTCGTGGTCATTTCTAGCTTATAAAGGCTCCGTTTTTGTTGAATGCGGCCTCCTTGTGATGAGAAAGCCTATCGGCGGGGGCCAACTTCAATTTGTCTTCAGTGTGCCTTTGAAATTGACCCCCGATTTCTTCCATTCTCTTGCATTAGTAACAGGCCTGAGTGCTGTTTGCAAAAGTCATATTTCAACCATTATCTCCACTTTTCTATAAACTAAGCTTCTATCAAGGCTAGCACAGTTTTTATTTGCGCTGAGGTCTCAAACGGGTGAAAACTTTGTAGAGGCCAGCGGTCCTCATCTCTTTGATCGTGACACATGGTAAGTGCAATATTTAGCAAAACGTTAAGCATAAAAGCAAGCGTTTTCACTTACACGAAGTAAATAGTAGGTTGAGCAATCAACAGCAAGTAAAACAGAAAAAAAACTAGGCCTGACTGCAGTGCACCTGAATTTAAAGCATTTCGCGAAATCATACAAGTAATTTGTTATTCGATATGCGGCCTAACGAACCAGCACGGGAGGCCATGAACTGCTAGACAAAATAAATGCGGAAGTTTTACGCAACGGGCCGTCGAAGACGGGTACTCGCAGAGTAACGCGGGATGCACACCCGCTTTGTGGCATTGTGATAGCAGCGTAGGCCGATGTCCTGGTTTGCAGGCTTTGGAACAACAATGACGAAAGGCAGGGAAATCAGTTACAACAAGAAACCAAATGCGCGCTCCAACACCAATTGGATACCGAAGAGCACCAAAGGAAACGCGATAGCATACGAATTATGCTCCACCGAAATGAAAAAAACAACAACTGGAGAATGCGTTGTAGGGTGAAATTAAGCGCAGGAAACATAGCTTCTCTTTTGTTACGTTTTGCTTAGAAGTGGTATTGGGTCCCGGCCGCCTATGATTGCCGGTTCTTTCTCCATCTGGCTTTTCTGCCTCTATCTTTTATTCCCAACTGCTCCCGTCATTTTGCCTTTCCTTGCTTGATCAATAAGGAGCTTAACTTCTGGCAGCTCGAAGTCGTCAAAACGTCGAAACGCGTTGCAGAACGGCCTTCTCAGCACACTAGGCGGAGGAGAGCTACGCATGCAGCATGCAACCAGCGGTTACCTCACCAACTTTGTCGTCTCCAGGCAACGCTGCCGACCACCCGTACCAATGCGGATAGAGTAAGGTTTCGCAAAAGACACTCTAATCTTTGACCGGCAAAGTAAGGTTGTCTCGCCTCCGGAAAGTCTAGGTGAAAGGCGGAGATGAAGGGGACGGTATAGGCTCTGCCCTCGGGCCTATCCAAAGGTTACAGTGTTTAACTTGCAACGCAGGTGAATGGGATGATAATGACTGTGCACTCGGGCCTATCTGAATGTTACAGTGTCGCACTTGCAACATCTTGTAATATTTCCTCCTGTCTTCTACTCGCACAACTTAAGATACAAGGCAAATACACTAAGTTTCCAGCTCGTGTCGGCTGTTGGTGGCGGCGTGGATATGTCAGTTTTATTCATGAACTTCTAGGGCCGCTTTATCGCCCACTGATTTGAATCACGAGTGTTTGAATGGCGAATTGCAGGATAGCCTGAATGGCGAATCAAATGGTATGGAATCAAATACGTGTGTTCTTTCAAAATCTGGTAGCAGTTTGGTTACTGGAAGAGCTTGTTACCCAAAAGAAGGAACCTTGAACAGCTTTTTTCAAAGTGTTTTGCTGCGTTTTGCATGAACAAGAGTTAAGTACGGACGTTTGGTTCACGAACTTTGGAACTTATTCGTTACACACGATACACGTGACATGAACGTCTTATTCACTACCTAATCTTGCTTGAAAAAATGCTGCGAAATCAGCACACTGGGTGGGTGGAGAGTACGAACTTCTTTGGTTTCTCTTAACCCTTTTATTTTTCACCTTTTAAACGCCTGTGCCATGACTGATTTTTTCTGCAGCATGAGCGAGATGTAATAGCACTCTAACTATGCTACATTATGCTTAGTGACTGTAGAAAGAAGCAAGCGATCACTCTAATAAACCTGAAATATGTCACCGAAGGCGTTGTACGGACATCTTTTCCGCAAGTGAGTCACTATTGTCATTTAAAACTGCTGGAAACTGCACTATTAACGTCGAAAGAAAGCGCAAAATATAAGACAAATTTTATTTTTTGCCTAGATAACACGTACTGAATCTACAACAAAAAGAATATACTCAGACGCAAAACTAGTTTCATCACACATTCCCACAGCCGCGGTGCAGACAGTGTCCCACGTGACATGAGCCAACTTTTCAAGTGAATGTTTAACATTATTTAGTAGTGTGTAAACCACGGGACATGTACAAAAAGTTCAAATCACATCGTCGTAAAGCGTCAAAGATAAACGTAAAGGGCGCGATTCTTATGAATGTGGATTTATTCTAAGTGTTTTTTTTCTCAAACAGCGCACGTAACTGAAGAGGACCTCGAGTGGCATAAAAAGTACGCATAAGGAGCTAAGTATCATCAGCATATACTCTATCTATAATTTCGGAGTTTCTAGGCACCCTAGGTTCAAGGAAACAAAGGTAATAGCTCTGCAGCTGCGGGCTAAAAGTGAAAACATTGTTGTTATGCGTCCGAAGCGCAACCAAGAAACATGGAAAGTGGTAAATGCCACACGAGTTGTGAAAAACCAATATTAACAAATGTCGTCGCTTGGTACCGTGAAGGTTCACAACGCAGATCCAGGATTTACCCTGACGGGATCTACGCAACACATTTCAATGTCATTGTGTTTGTATTACCGCTGAACTTCTTATTCATAGTCTGAGATATTGTATCATATTGTTCATTTTGCTCCTGTGTTTTTGCCTAATGATAATTCAGGTTGTATTGCAAGAAAACATATTTTATACGCCTTCATGCCTATTGGTGTGTTCGTAGTTACTTGAGTCACTAAAAATTGCTAATGGCCTAGCTCTGTTAGGCCAGGATATACGTAGCAAAAGCGCGGAGACTTCTGCGTCGGAAGGGTGCATTCACTAGTTCCGCCTTTATTCTTGGTTAAACCTTAAGCCGTCGTGGCGGAATGGTAGCGTCTCCGCCTCAAACGCCAAAGGCCCTGGTTTGATTCCGAGCCTCGGCACAGGTACTTCTCTTTTATTCAGCGGGGGGTCTCAGTGGCTCCCATATATGCCGCTACCGAATACGTTGGTTAGCGGTTAAGCGCGCAGACTCTGTTAAGGCGCGCTTATAATCCGGCGTAACGCGCGCGCGCGTGCTGCACGGCGACGTCACGTCGGCCAAAGCGAGACCCTCTATACCCCAACTGCGCTTGACCGCCGACGCGTTCGGCGGCTTCGGCGCACTCTGACCGCACTGGCGGGAGACTTGGAGCACGCCTCTATTTCGCGCCGAGTGCGCCAGCCGCTATATTATTTGGGCTCCAGGTCACCAAGGCCTCCACGGAAACGAAGCAGCCGACGCCGCCGCCCGCGCGCTCTCTCTCCGGGCGTTTCCCTCGGGACCCGACGATGACCAGGACTCCGATTTCAATCCGGTTTACACTTTTAAGGAAATATGCGATTACTACAAATCCATTCACCAAACTCTTCCCACTCCTTGCAAAGGGCTGGGGAAGGCCAACGAGCGGGTACTCCTGCGCCTGCTCACTAACACGATGCTGTGCCCGGCAACTATAAAGCATTTCAATCCTCAATTCGACGGGCGGTGCTCTCACTGTGGGGAGGTGTCGGGCACCTACCACATGGTGTGGGCCTGCCAGCAGAACCCATCCCTACCCACTATCCCAAACCCCACCCGAGAGGACTGGGAGGCGACCCTGTCCGGCTGCTGCACCCTCCAGGCCCAATGGGCCTTAACGCAGCGTGCCCGGGCTGCGGCAACCGCCAATGGGGTGCCTGACTAGGCATCCCCACCTAGTGGTTGTAAGGGCGTGACCCTTCAGGTCACGGACCCCAACACCTCTCTCTATAATTAATAAATGTTTTTACCACCACCACCACCAGCCGCCACCGGCCCGGCCAGACCGGTTCGGCTCCGCGGCGAGGCGCGCGTTGTGAGGTCATGTGCCTCCTCGGAGCATTGCCAAAGCGAAATCGCAAGTTCGCGGCCAGTAAAGCATTCGCTTTGAAAGCCTCTCATGCCTAGCATTCTTTCGGGTAGGCTCCCGTAACCACTTCCGCAACGCTGCACTGTATTGCACTCCATGGTTTTGTCATCAGGGTGCTTACTTCTTGTACTCTTATCTCGATGTGCTGATTTTTTTAGCGTTCTGTTCTGTCGCCGTGATGTTGTTTTCCTTTTCTATTATGGCGCATGCTGTTTTTTCTATGTGCTATTTTTCAAAACTCTGCGCAGTTTTTGCCTTGTGCCGTTTTGTCACTGTGCCATTTTTTTGTGTGCTGCCCTTGCGCATGCTGTTTTGTCGTTTGCAGTTCTTCCGTGTACCCGTCCGACTTGTTTTTGTGTGCTTCTTTGAACTTTTGGTGTTTTTGAACATAATTTCCTTACTGCTGCAGCGTGTGCTTCGAGGGGGCTCAAAGCTCGTCAAGTGGAAGCTCCCGCTTTTTCTTCGAGCCCTGCTCTTCCTCTTGTACTTTTGTTTCCCTTGAGGAAGAAATATAAATATATATGGATTAATTGATTGATTTATTGACTAATTGATTTTTCAGATATTTCATACTGTACTGTCTCTGCCAAGTTTATGTGCAGAGCTCGTGTGCAGTATCCCTCGGAAAACAAACCGGAACCTTGCAGCAACTGTTAGGTGTTGAGGCAATGTTTACGCTTAAGTAGAGCCACGCAGAACCACAAGCCAGACAAGCATGAGCATAAACGCAATAAAAACTCGTATAATTTAGTTCTACATTTCTTGTTCGCCCTGCTCGAGCACTTTACTCAAGTTTGGCGCCAACTGTATAGATGCGTCTAAAGATTTCTGTATTATTTTCCAGTGCCTAAATGCTTAGTTTTAAGGCTTGACTCCAGTAAAGCCTTTACCACGTTTTTTGTCCGTGCCCCAACCATCTCTGGGATATTGAATGAGGCCGAAGCTGATCGACTTGAACTGTAGAGAACATTAGGAAGAAAACGAGGTCCCGCACAATACATGAAGCCCAAGGAAGGAGAACCAGGGTCAGTCGTGAGCGGAAAATCTCGGCGGGGGAGCTTGGTTATGTATGGCCACTTCCTTGAATGCACACCAGGAGCATTCCTTTTGCGATGTCCGCATGTCATTGGCTGAGGATATAACTGAGACGAAAAAGCTCCGATAGGAAAACGTTATTATCTTTTCTCCGTTATTTTAATGGACAAAAATTAAGCATCCTAATTTTTAGTTTAAATTATTGCGCAGTGAAACAAAATGAAATATAAAACGAATTAGAAGTAAAAAGAAAAACCAGGATTGAAACCTATCTGAAAAACCCTAATGATGAGGCCGCATTGGAAAAACAAATTTCGAGGTTGCCTCGAAATGTCGTTAAACAGAAATGACAGTGCACCGAGATGACACAGCCCAGAAGATCTCTAGTGAAAAGTCCTGCCGAAAAAAGAGGGTATCGGATCTTCGCTGCAGAGAACCTTCTTTCTCTCGCCAATCACAACTAACTACCTTCACGTGGGCCGGACACATAAGCGAGACCAAACTGCTCACTCCGTAAGCAAACAGCGCGACAAGGTAGGAGGCTAAGGGCAGGAGGTGGCGGCGGGGGACTCCTCTCGCGGCCACTTTCTGAGTGCTCCCGTCTCTCAAGGTAAAGACCACTGGAAACTCTGGGGAGAATCCCTTTTTTTGAATATCATCCGGACTCTCAACATTCGCGACGCTCCTAAAGAGAAGCCGAGGAAGCAGCGCCCAGCTGTCAGCCAAAAGACACCAGGCGGGAATGGTTGCGATACGCGCCGCCCTAAAGACACCCCCGCTGACGCCGAGAGCCCTTACGAGGCACCAGGACATAGTGGTGGGCCTCGTGGTATACAGCCCGTCCTGATGGCACGGAGTGCTCGGAATCCATTTTGAACTGACGAGCAGTAGGAACTACTTGTCATTTAAAGTTCGGAGTGTCATTTTGTGACCATGAGTCCGGACCGGGCGGTGGCAGCTCTGCCGGGCGGTAATGGTCAAGCGTTAAAAAATTCATCAGTTGCGGTCGTTGCTTCGGCCGCACCAAAGTGGCTTCTTGCTATATAAGCGCAGGTCGTTACTTTCTTCTGCCTACATTACGGCCGAAGGCGCAGCAAAGGGAGAAAACGGAATAGATGAAGGGAGCGCACGACAGAAAACGCGCACGCAGAAAGAAAAAAAAAGCGCCCATTGTGCCTCAAGAAACGAAAGCGCCCCAACTCCGCGCACACTTTTTCCGTCTTTCCTTAGAAAGGACTGAAGAGCTTCGTGACATCGTCTTTTAGGAGGCCTATAATACCACAGCATGTACGCAGAAGATTCGCCTAATGGACGCCCTGCTCCGAATGAGCCCACTTTCAGCTTTAAAGTATTCCCAGTTTTCCTATATTTTCTTCTCACACATGTTTTTCTTTTTCGATTCACTGGTTCTTTGTGTTTCTGACAAAGACGTACGGTAATGAGATTAGCTCTCGCTAGAGAGGTCAGGCCGCCGGCGACGTGCTATACGGCCTGTACGCCATCTGATGTTCTGGCGCACCCAATTCCTCAACGCGGCTCTTTTCCTTGCCGGAGCGATTATTCATTTCTGGAAGGTAGCAAAACTGTCGCCACATAAGCTCTGCTTTGTCGGAATAACGTCCTTTATAACTAGAGAAATAGTGACTGGTATCATTCACTGCATGGCTTACGTAATGCAGAAGCTGAACGTCGACGTTAAAAATGTCGCCTGTTGGCGGGGCGTAAAGTTTGGAGGGCTAAGGATTTCCCAGCCTCACCCGCTAATTTCTTTGCGAGATCGCAGACCTTCCTCGAACAATGACCAGCAAATGCGGAAGAACTTCTGGGCGAATATTTATTGCAGTTTCGGCCTAAAATACTAAGGCTAAATGACGGCCTTGCAAAATGATCAGCGGCTCACTGGCAACTGCAGCAACGTAACGCCCTCTTCAAAAGTTCCAAGGACACCGGGTGCGCTGCTGGGAAACCTAATAGGAGTCTGGTTATGCCCTCGCATTTCTAAAATCTGGGAGAAGTGGTCGTCTCGACTCAATATCGTCTCAATGCCCGATACCGTCTGTAATGTCAAACGAGGGCTTTCAAAAATATTGGGCATGCTGCGCTGGTATGATTGTCCCAGACAGATTTTGTTGCAGTCATCTGGAGCCACGCTTGTGTGTGCGCGAGTGCGTGCGTGTGCGTTACCCTCTCGTAAGCGTCCTTTTCTGTCCCGGCATTCTTCGCTTAACATGAGTCATCTAGAGCCATCTGAGCATTTTGCACTATTCAGTAATGTATTTATCCTTCAGCCGCTGAAGATATGCGAAAGTTTCTTCCAGAAAGCTGTAAAACTTCACAGCAAACAATAAATGTCGTAGTTTTCGTTTCAGAATCTTTGTATGTTTGTGTTATAGGAACAGAGCGTGCTAGTCTGAATCGCTTAAAACAGGAAAGCGTATTTTTAACATCCCACGTCCGCCTGACAGGACTTCCCTGATAGTCACCGGCATGGCGTGCCCAATTTCATGCAATCGCAGTCGTTATTAGCGCGCGCAAGTGGTTTGCTATTTTGTGCACCTCACATGTTTTGCACGTTGCCTTTAGAGAGAGGCGAAAACTTTCATGTCAAGGCTTTGTTTTCAGGAAATGAGGTATTCGTGATTTCCTTTCAACTCTTTCCGTTAAACCTTTCGCGTAAGTAATGTTACCCAAATATTTCGATTAGCACTGCATGGATTCACTTTTGTTGGCTCTACGGAACCCCAAAGAACAGGCTTCATTTTTACAACACTAAAATGTAAGAGCTTTTTTTTTTGTTACCTGAAGTGTACTGTACAGTTACCTGAAGTGTACTGTACTAGAAAGGTTACTCTACAATGTGTCACCTTGCTGGTAATGAAAGAACGTTTTGTAATGACACGTGCGAACTAGAATAAAACGCTCGCAGTTGGCCGCAATTGTTAACAGGATTTATGTTATCATCGTACACATAAAATGAAAAGGGGATAGACAAGCTTGTAACGACAGCGCTTCGGCTGGACTTCCCGTCTTGCGATGTAAAGTGCGCCGTCTTTTAAAGTCTCCCTTTGAGCATATGAGCGAAATTATTTAGTTGTAGCCCAACTCTACATCCTGTGAGCAGACCTTCATTGACCTGTTAATTATGTTTTGATTACATTGTGTTGTAGCGATAGCTACATTACGGTAGCATTTCAAGCCTTCCGCGTGGCGATGCCGCCACGCTCTCACATGGTTGGTCACGTGGTGCGGAGCAGCTGCCGGCGGCGCGGCGCCATGGCTGGTCACGTGATGCAGAGCAGCTGTTGTTGCCGGCATCGCGGCGCGCCGGCAAAACCGAGCTGCAACAGCTGTGGGCATGCGCCGTGTCAAGTGGGACGAAGATGAAGAAGGAACGCCCAGAGAAACGAAGCGGCGAAAGATGAACTTTGCAATTCAACTGAGCAAGTTCCACTCAGCCAGCTGTAGCTATCGCGTCACTCCAGATTTAACCAGAGCTGAACTATCCGCCAATTTTTAAACAGGACCTTGAAACTATTACCGGGGTATTGCTGCACAAAACATTCTGACGAGTAGAATGATCCGTGCTAGCCGAGCGCACTGTGTTTACGTCAGTGCAGAAAAAGATGTTCACCATATCTTGCTCGAGGGCCCAGAGCCCCATAGAGGTGTAGGCGCCGAGCGGTGCGCTATCTAACCACTTTTGATAAAAGACCTTATGTCATAAAAAAAGTCATTCACCAAAGAGTATGCATTAAAACCCTCGATCATTGTACAATGATTATGGAGACCAGCCTCACTACTTCCTTCTACTAGACTCATTCCAGTCGGTACCAGGGGCGTAGCCAGGTGGGGGGGGGGGGGGGCTTTTGGGGCTTCGGCCAGCCCCCCCCCCCCCCCTTGCCCGAAATTTTTCCGAACTGTCACGCACCGCTGACCAAAACAACCACCGGCGCCGGAAGTTATTCTGGATTTTGTCACCTACAGTGTTTTTTTTCCGGACTAGAAAAGACATTTGGCGCGAACATTGCCAACTCGGGTTGGATTTCGTGGCAACGTCCATGCACCTCGTCTAACCTCCAGTCACGTAAGGCAAGGGGCCCCGTCCTAGCACAAACTTTCAAGGGCCTATCGATGGCTCGCTGTTGCGACTAAAATTTCGGTGCAATTACTCTCAATACATGACCGGTGAAAGCTGCTGCTGCGCAGTAAACTGGAACGAAGGATAGCGTCATTGAGATTTTTCCCTGGCCTTTGCGTATGAACAAGAATGTAAATGTCCCTGAACGACAAACATTCATTATTATATTTGTCCTCTACTTGCTAATTTCATGGCCTTTACGTTTCTCTTATCAGTAGCATGCACTGCTTTGCTGGTTCCGGACCGATACAGTTCTAGACTTCGTGTGATATTTTCTTCACTTATTAAATTCGCAAAAGCATAGAAGCATTGGTATGAGTTATGTCTGCCACGAGTGAACGATACGGGGATAGTTGGTATGACATGATTACAAGACATAAAACTGAGCAGGGGACAAGACACGGTAGAGAAGCAAACAGGACGAGTTCGTCCTGTTTGCTTCTCTCTTGTGTCTTGTCCCCTACTCAGTTTTACGTATTGTAATCATGTCTGCCACGATTTTTAAGACATACGAATACATGCTTTTATTTTAAGAAATACATATTTCACTTGTCTAGACAGTGCGTAGAGTTATCAATACGCAATGGCATTGTCAATGGCAATGGCAATGCAGTTATTATTGTTGCGTTTGATCCGTTCACAAATTCTATAAGGAGGCCGCGCTGCAACATAAGCCCCCCTTCCCCCCCCCCCCCCCCCCCCCCCCCCCCGAACAAAATTTCTGGCTACGCCACTGGTCGGTACCTTAAGTGATACTTCAGCGGTGAACTGTACCATGTCCAACGTACTCGAACAAAAATTTTAAAAAATTGTAAAATAGTAAGATACTTTAATGTAAATATTGAAGGTAATGGTCCATTCTTCTGATATACGTAGCAAATTCTTTTGAAGTGTTTCCATCAATCGCAGCGAGCAGTTAAGACTGCCATTGAAAATCAATGAGGAAGGCTTTTGATGATAGCAAAAACATTACTAGAAAAAAAAATCTGAGACTGCCGGCTGGTGATCAGCGGATATATTGATTGTTATAGTGAAATTTTACGTTATATGAAAACAAAAATTGCGTTGATAAACGGTTTTTTGCTCAAAAAAACTTTTGTCCACAATTGTTGGGTATAAATTACGCCAAATTCGACACGCACGCTGCTTACACTAAGTATCGCTGGCTGTTGTTAGCTGTTATGTGGCATAGTTGTTGGCACAAGCTCAACGTAGGTTGTTTTACTATTTTTATTGATTTTTGGTGCCACATGGTATTCCATCCTGTCATTTAAACTGCCCATACTTTTCTTGATTGTGGTGGTGTAACCGTGCAGGCGGGATTAGCCTTGCAGTGGCCTGTCGGCAGCTGCTCCGCCTGAGTCACTAAAGTAAGAGATCGCGGCCGTATAGCACTGGCCCATATAAGGCCAGTGTCCTCTAAAATCTTCAAGATTCATCGTGACACTGACCGCCGCTCAGTTCGGGAGCCCTGAAGGCACATGACGCGAGAGACGTCGTCGTCCAAGAGAACGTTCAGTTTCCTCAGTTTTTCCTGAAGCGTCTGACGCTCGGCACAAAAAAGCGGGCACGCTAAAACAAAATGGGTCTCATCACCAACAACATCACAATGTACGCACATAGGTGAGGTGGCGCGGTGAATCTTGTGCACCCATACCTGCAGAGTTCGTGCACAATTGATACAAGAGAGCAGCTCTGTCACATGACAAGTCTCGCGTACCGCAAGGGAGGAGCAGAGGTGCAGAGGGCCGAAGTCCAGAACAGTGTTGCGCCACTAGCTGCTTAGTAGCTGCCTGGTGGCAGCTAGCGACAGCCTCTGACAGCACAGCACAATTGACAGCACAGCCCAAGTGACAGCACCACTACAGACAGCCACTGAAGATGGATAAATCTGGACTTCTTAACAATAAGGTCTGCCGCCATGTTACCAGCAGCTCCTAAGTGAGACAGTACCACTGGAAGCAAACTGTATATCCTTTCAAATGCATCTTCCTCAGTCGATGAGAGCCTAGAGGCAAAATTTATCATAGAGAGTCCTTGCAGGCGCCCTAGTGCAGACTTGGAGTCTAACAAAATGACGATTGTCTGGGTTTCAGAAGGACAGACATTTAAGTGACCTTGCAATGGCCAGTGATTCAGCCGAAGTGGACGCCGCTACTCTTTGGAGACACCCAGCCCAAAATAACTAAATGTCAGGCACAATAAATGCGGCTCAGCAGGACTGTTCATACCTGCTCACGAAGCCGTCAGTGAAAACTTGCAGGTAGCCTCCGTAGATGCTGTCCATATGCTCAAGAACTGAGGATCTTGCGCCAGATGTAGCGATGTTTTTGTTCGTAAGCCTGGGATGTCGAGGCGACAATGAATGCCATCATGAAACTATGACGTGTTCTGTTGACACTGTGTCCTGTTGGTGAGCAATCCACTGTGCGTAGGGTATGAAGGGCTGTAACAAAGTTGCTTTGAGTCCTAGCTCATAGTCGACGAAGCAGCATCTGACCTGTCCGGGTCTTTCCACGGTTAACTGAAGAAATAGTTTTTTGGAGGCCAGCAAATGTAACGGAAGGCAACAGACTTCTGAGACCTTCCTAGAAGACGCCTGGCGTGGAACACCCAGCGCAGCCTTCAGGCCTTTCCTGTTGATGATCTCAAGGCGCTTGTACTAGTGGGAGAAAAGGCAGAGTGTAAAGAATTCTGTTGGTCCCAATAGATGAGAGTAGATTTAGCATAGTTGAAGAACCACTGCGCCACGTTGCATCTGCCAAATGTTTCAGTACATTTAGCCTTGACAGCGAGGAGGAAATAACGCTGTCCGCTGCTCTCCACCACGTCAGATGTGAGCCAAGGATGACGCCCAGGACCCTCGCGTTACAAGGCTGACGAATCTGGGTTCCTTGCATTCGTAGGTCTAAAAGCGTGCAGTGACGTATGTCGCCCGGGAACAGCACAAAGCAGCACTCCTTTGCCAACCGAGAGAGACTTAACGTGGCCAAATGGGTCTGTATTGAAGAAAGTGCACGCTGCGCTATCACCGCTAGATGTTTATGCTTGTAACCGGACACCCACACGCAGATGTCGTAAGCGTAAATGGACATCCGCAGTGATGTACGACCACATGGCAGGGCGTCCGGCATAGCTGTCATGGCAATATTAAACATCAACGGCGATAGCACGCTTTCTTGCGGCACTCCTCGATACAATGTCCTTATGCTGCTAAACGCAATACCACATTGTGTTGCGTGTTGTGCATTGTATCGCTTGATGCTCTAAGCTGCTGTGAGTTTTACAGCACCCGTTGAGCATACTGCAACTACAGCCTTTAAACATGTTAGAGCAAATACGTTATCAACTAATATGTCAACTCTTGTGCAATTTTGTCCACCTTCTAAGCAAGAGTAGCTGGCTTAGCTATCAGGCGACACCATCCCGTTATATATTAATGTGAACAAGAAAAAAAGGTGACGCGTGCATTGCAGTCCAATTGTCTCACCAGTGGATTTTTCTTCTGCATTGATCAAGAATTGAACCGACATCATATCTAATAAGACGCATGCATCTATGCATCGTTTCAAGAACATTTGAATGAGTCTGAGCTGTTTCTTTCTTCTGTCGTCACAATCTATCGCTGTTTTCGTGCTGTAATAACTTCAGGAACGTATGTTGCCGGGCTAGTAAATTTTTCATTTTTGAAAAAAGACAGCGCTAGAAGTAAGCGCACAAAAAGATAAGAAGGCGAAGGACAGGCGCCTGTCTTTCGTCTCCTCATCTTTTTGTGCGTGTGCTTGTAGCACCATGTCTTTCTCAAAAGTGCTGTAATAACGTTTTATACATTACATCTTGAGAGTAGTACGCAAAGAAGGGTATGAACATGCTACTGAAATTTTTGGTCGGTAAAGGTTACAGCACACTAGTAGCCTTTAACTGTTTTACAGTAACTAATCAAGTAGTTTGGTTGAACGCTTAGAGTATTGCACAATATCTATTCTTTTGTGTCCTATAAAATAAGTCAGCTCAACCTTCCTCCCTTACAATGGTTGCCCACTAATTCGTCTGGTGCCGGGATTATTAGGGCTTGGTTTTTTTTTTGTTTTTTAAATCTCTAAAAGAGGTAGTGGAACGCACAAACTGACATCGTCCGCTGCAAATACTTTCGAGCAGTTGGTATTCTAACATGCCTTTACGGTTTCTTCTGCCCCAACAAATTATATTAGAAGCTAATGCGTACACTTCTGTTCCGCAACAAACAACTGTCCATAAAGCGAGTCATTCGTAATAGCGAATCCTTAAGACAACTAATAAAGTATTCACAAGTTGATGACGATGACGCAGTTTTATGGCGCAAGGCCATCTGTGGCCAAAGAGCGCCATGGCACACGGTGCTTTCAACTCAAGGTGGTGTCAAAGACCCATTTCCCAAGCATTTTACCTCAAGGAAGCCGAGCACCAGTCCAGGGAAAAGTTTGTGCCTATTGCATTACCGTTGGGATCCTGGCTGCACTGGGGAGCAAACCCCACACCTATACCGCATGCGAGGCAGATGCTCAAAACCACTAGACCACCGCTGCGATAGAATTATTCGCAATCAAACACTTCAGGATCAGGGTCTGCTTTTCTGCACAGTGGTAGATAGTGAAATGGAAATTAGAGAACAATTTTAGGAGAACAAATTGCATTATCCAGGTCGTTCTCATTTAACAAAGAATACTGTGCAATCTAATGCGCCTAGGGATGAGACGCATAGTGGTGCCTCGCAGCATTATGACGTATCTCCCACTACAACTTTAAACACCCTGCAAACCGCTAGTACATATCGCTATAGTACAAAGGACTCAGTCAGCTGAGAGCAGCTGAATGTGACTTGCAGCGTAGCACGAGCCGCACGGGGAGTTCTGTTCGCAGCCATTCATGCATTACGGCAAACTCTAACGGTAGTAGACCGGGCACCTGGGTACTGTAAAGCAAAAAACCACAGGCACGCAAAAAAGCTCATCGCTCAGGAATTTGCACTTTCGCTACGCTGATGGCTTGCACTCAAAATTTTAGTCAAGTTTCCTTCTCTATTCTCTTTTCCATATTAAAACAACAAAAATACATGGGCCTCAATGGGCTCTGTTCGTTTTCGCCCCGTCCTTTCACCACAGAGAAAGTTTCTATGTTAAAGAGGCGTAAACACATTCAAAAAGTTGGGTCCACTGAAAAACTGTTCATAATACGAGTTGTTCACATTAATGGAGATCGTATTAACGGAGAATGACTGCGTACAGTCGCACCAACATTAATGTATGGTTTTTGGTATGCTCACAACAACTGGAAATAACCCAGGAAAAATATGTAGATCACACAAAAAAGCTGAGAGGGCTTGAGCTAACACACCCTATCACTCCCACACAAAGTACGTTCTGGACTACGTCAAGTTACTTGCGCTCTCTAGACAGTATAAGTCGCTTTCACTGGAACGTTATTGGACGTGTCGTAAAAGGGTCGACTCTTTCCTAAAGGAACTCGCAGTCTTAACTGCATTTGTACGAACATGCTGCACATGTAAAATACCAATTTAGAGAGTTTCTTACACTCGTAGCAATTACCATCGTGATGTGGTGAGGTAGTTACTCCCTTAAGTTCTTACCTTTTTTCGGTTATCGAGTATACGCACTTTTTCATTAGTAGTTACTTCCTTGAGCAGCATACGTTTTTTGTTAACTACGGTATGCGTACATTTTTAACTGGAATGGAATTTCTTCCTACCGTGCTGTCATTTTGAATTAGAAGGCTTATATATTAAGCATTCTTTATTCATTACTGGCTTTGCCCTCCGCATGGTGTCTGGCCTTTGTCAAGCCATTACTAGCTTTTTCCTTCCGCTTCGCGGCATCTCGCGTGGTGCATATTTTTTCTTGTTGACGGTGCAATAAAGTGGCTTGAGCTGACTGGAGTCCGTACACATCCAGGAGTAACTATGATGCCCTCCTCACTCTCACTGTCTATAGGTCACGCACAAAAAATACTATCGATGTCGGCAAGCCTTGTGGCCTCGATGTGCTATACATGCTCTGTAGGGCTGCAACAAATTGCTGACCTATTTTCTTGCACTTTTTTAGCCTCTTCTGTTAGCTCTATATTGAGCTGTGTTTACAATTGTTTCATTTGTCTACAGCTGCGCTTTTATGAGCCGCAGCGACTCAAGAAGTGAACGGGTCAAAGAAATCATTAGCGTTGCAGGCGTCTGACAATGTATCGATTTTGCTTCACAATTTTTAAAACGTTCACTCAGAAACGCCACAGATGGCTGTACATCACCAAAATAGTGTTCATTTTTCTTTCGGGCAAATAAATACGAAAGCTGGAAATTCCCGGAAATGGGGAAATCATTTTCCTTTCAAGTATGCTCTGACGTGAAACGACTTCGTACTCTGCTTCTAAATGCGTTTTAACACATTTCTTTTAATGTGCTGCTGACAGCTTCCTTCACATCTTATGCTAAAAACAAGATTAATGACCCTATAAGAAATGCAGTGAGCTTATTTTGCCTCCCATGGCCTCCATCGAGGGTGTTTGAGGTGTTCTTCTGGAGCGCCTTGGCATTATGTGCACCCGATGCGTGGCAGTCCATGTTTTTCTTGGTCTGTTCTGCTCACAGGTACCAGTACGCTCGGAGTTGCTGTGCTCTCATGTCCACCAACAAGGTTCATAGGGCCATGATCTGCAACTTTGCAAGAGATGCTGACTATATTCGTCGCAGAGACTGTGCAGCATGCTGACCTCACTATGTAAGCGAAATGCAAAAACAGAGAATTGACCCTGGTTGTATAAACCCTGGTTGCAAGGAATTTATCTGTAGCCGTCCAATATGCAAGCGTCTATCCCAAAGCATGCGGTAGAATTACAAAGCTTCGGCGGAAGACTGCCGATGTACAGCAGTGCCGATTTTGTGTTCAGATTGGAGGCTGCAATCGCTTCCAAAGAAATGAATTTTTGAGGAAAGCGGAATACCACAAATTTGAAAGCATGAGCTTAGCTCACGTTAAACATCGAGGCAAGGACTCTTTCCACGCCTGTCCTGGCCCGTTCCCTGGCGCGCAAAACTCTACCTGGCTAGGCATAAGTACTCACGTGCACTGAAATGAAATCCATTGTCAAGCAGCATACATTCTCTCTGCGCTAAATTTTAGCATTCTACCTGGTGCTTCTATCTTGCTGCGCATGCTATAAAACTGGCTGCTCACGCTCGGTGGCTGTGGCATTCTGCTGCTGCTCCCAAGATCGCGGGTTCAAAACCAGTTACAGTGACGGGATTTAAATGGAGGGGAAGCATCAAGCGCCTCGTGCTCTGATATTCTGATGCGCAGGTGGTCGAAATTAATCCGGAGCTCTTCATTACGGCGTCCTTCATAGCCCTCTGCATTGCTTTGGCACGCAGGAGCTCATTAATCGTTAGCCATTACCGAGATATAAGAAATCACGATTTTCCTATATCCGGTTGGGGCATCCGCATGGCGAGCTCCGTCTGTGCGCACCGTCCGCTATGTACCCTTCGCTATACGCTGGAAAGTGTTTAGGCTCACCACGAACAAAACGGTGAGAAGGGAGCATGTCGCCCTACAGTCACATCACAAAGTGGTGGTGAAAAATCATTTGAAAAACCCATACTGAAGCATCAAGCACTAATATCTTCAGCGAGCGTTTAATTGCGTACAATGCTATATATGCAGTGCCGTAGTCGCCATTATTTAAGTCGCTCTCAGAGCGCCGTGTGACGCTCGGCTTCCCAGCGCTTGCGCAGATGTGTTACGCTGTCCCTGGCTTCCGTCAGCAGCTCGGCTTCAACCACTCGCGTGGATGAAGACGCGAACGCGCTCGTTCCCCGTGAGGGCTCCACATGGAGGAATGTGAAAGATATTGAGATACCCTGCGGTCAGTTTTTGTGTACCCGGAAGATACCGCGGCACCATCTTGCACGGAACGCCGGTGCCCACTTGTTTTAGGAAGCTTAGACAGACGGAACTGCCACTGGGAGGCGCTTAAAACTTTCACGAGGTCTCCACCACTGCAGCTCCCTGTCAGGGCGCGGTACTGGTAAGGCCCCTTTTTCTTTCCACCGCTTTGCGCGCTGGCAACTGCAGGATGCCTTGCGTTGCGGATGCCGCCGCGTTAGAGCGCAATCTGCAGCCACGCAGTAGAGCGTTCCCGTGGATACCGGATAGGTAAATGGGCTGCCGCTGCTGCGGGAGCGACGCGTGGACCACATGGTTCGAGTTCAACGTGGCTGAAAGCCAGCAGCTGGCATTGTTGCTTCCGTGAAAGGAACGGCGGCATATTGAAGAAAAACTTTTGTTGTTAGCCAGCGCCTGTGTCGTTCTTCTTCATCGTCCTGTGTCTGCGCTGTTCCTTTCTGTCTTGTCAAACAAACTTTTATTTCACACTACATAACTTCACGGAAGGCAGTTATAAATGTGATTCCTAGCCTATGCGCTGTTACTTAGTGTGGTAATACAGAGGGCGCTTCTAGCACGGCAGATGCGAGTGCTGTATGTGACACAGAACGCGGGAGACTTTATCGGCAGCCATTCTAATTCATCACGCACCTACGCGGAAAAGCAAAGGTTGAAATGCCCTTCCTCCATCTCTTCGTTTGAGCTTCGAAGAAAAAAAAATACAGAGGACAAGTCTCAGGACAAACGACCCAATCTGTCATGAATTAAGGGGTCGAGTTACTCACGGCCCACTGGCGGCCGCTTTTCCGCTGCGTTGCAGCCGGGTCTCAAATTGGAGCTGTCCGCACGGGGAAGAATTGTGAGCCTACGCTCAAGTCAGTTAGCTGGAAGGCGTTGCTGCGTGAATAATGGCGGCGGTGAAACTAGCAACAGGACCGAGCTGCCGAAAGAAAGAAGGAAAGAAAGAAAGAAAGAAAGAAAGAAGGAGAGAAAGAAAGAAAGAAAGGAAATGACAGCGCTGCTCAGCGAAGCGCTTCATCCATCTCCTAGTGTGGCCTGAGCTCGCTAGGAAATAAAGGGAAAATATAGACGCCAAAAAACAAACACCGAGAGAGCGTCATAGCAGTGTCTACGGCGCAAGAAAAAAGTTGAGTGCGAACAAATCAAGGGAGGACGTAGGGAAGGGGGGAGGGGGTGCAGACGAGTGGGAGAATGGCGATAAAATAAAAGGCGGGAACACGAAGTGAGAGTGAAGAGCAAGGCCGGCGCATGGTTTCCTTGTTAGCATGATGACGTCTTTAAAATAAGGCCGGATGTGAGCACTGCCTGCGCGTGGCGTGAATAAGACGCGGAAGGAACTCGGCAGGAAACGCGGGCCTAGTGAGAACGAAAACTAAATAGCAGCTAAAGTGCGAGCGCGAACAGCCGCGGAGAAGGAGAAATGGAAAGGGGGGCAAGGCGGTGGGAGCAGCGTGCCGATGCTGTCGGGGGGCGAGGAACGGCTGGGAAACTGGCAAAAGTAAGCAAAGGGCGGAGAAAGCGCCGAGCGAAGCTAGCGATTGAGCGAGCGAACGACCGAGCGAACGAAAGAACGAAAGGTGGGGAAAAGCCGCATTAAAGAAAGGGCCCATCGCCGAACTCAACGGGTTCCGGTGGCAAAGAATTTCCGCGCACCCTTTCCTCTGTCTCTCCCCTCGCGATCTCTTTGGAGTTCGCACTGCGAGTTGTCAGTCGGTGTTGTCTTTGTGAGTGGCATCATTATGGTTCCGTTTTGCTTTGGTTAGGTTCCCTACTAGTGTTGTCAGTCGATGCACGTGAGAGCGCTAGTTTGGGCGCGTATGGTACTTGCTCTTGCGTGTGCGAGCCGCCTGACAAGAGGAAATCCATATCTCGTTTATTGCTGTGCGGCGTTTTCTCCGTGCATTTTTGCTTGCGTTCTACGCGCGCTGTCATCAATAGCTTCTTTAGTGGGCTTTTTCCTTCCTATTCCGTGGGAGGAAAACTTCGGCGCAGTCGCTAATTTCTCGGACTTCTTCTTGCCTAAGGGAGGAGGACTATATGGCGCTGCGTTTTAAGTGGCCCTAGATACGTTTAAGCGTCGCTGGCTCTCACGCTCCACTCGGCAGCGCAGCCATTAAGACCCACCCGTAAAAACATTAAAGGGGCTCTGAAAGGGGCTATAATAAAGTTGCGGTATGCCTAGGATATTAAAGCACGCCGCTTCACGAGTATTGTCCAGGAACAGTTTTTTTAATGCGTTTTGTAGAAACAGAGTTGTCTGTGGTCAAAATTTGAATTTCAGCGTCTTCGCGCCTTTCCCTCTCCTCTCGTCACATTTTGCACGCTGGATGGTCGGCGCTCCTCCGGCGGCCCCACCTGCGGGGGAGAGCTCGGCCCGCCGGAGCTTCGAAGCTTATTGGCCGCGGCCACGGTAGCTGCCTGACGTCTCAAAGAATCTGACCAATAGCCATCTCTCAACATGTATACGTAAATGCGAGCGACGGAGGAGGGTGCGAGCATGAAAAAACGCCGGGAAGGGCTCGCACACTTTCGCTCGTGATTGTGGGTCCTCTGATGCTTGTAGAAGTGTATTATTTGGCTCAGGTGTTCATGACAACGCAGTGCAGTGATTGAGCAAGTTGATGTCCCCTCCTCGGAAGGTGCTTCAGAGCCCCTTTAATGAAGTTCAAAGTGGCCCAAGCTGCCCCCAGTACAGCGCCTAAGATGCGTCGGTGGGCCGTCCATTAACCCAGCATATCACCGCAAACTAACGCGTCCGAGTGCGCCCGTGTCAACGTTATAGGTACCGAATATGAAGCAATTTTAGCGATATACCCCTATCGACGACACGACCCACTCCAGAACATGGTTAACTCTGCAACAGTCAAAGGGAACGGGAAGAAAGGAAGTTGCTCTTCAAATACATTTACCACGTGCTAACAGCGGTGCATCTCAAGATGCTTTCGCGCCGTAACAAAAATTAACGCAGCCGATCCCATCTCTTTTCCGGCTGTCGTGACAGCAAGCAATTTCCCTTTCCTCCAACCTACTTGTTCTCTCACACGCAACCGTCCCAATGAAAAACATCAACCAGAAGTGCACGTACGAAGCGCAGAAAACAAAAATGCAAACCAAGGTTTCAGAATATGCCGATCCGCGATACTAACGGGAACACGAGAACGCTGTTAGGCGAAAGAAAATAAATAGGTGAACAAAAAGTACACAGTTTACAGCCTTCTGCCATGAAAGTCGCTGTTATGCATAGGCCAGATGCCACTTTGGAGACGAAAGTATTCATCTCACAAAAAAGAAAAGAAATAAACGTAGAAAAGATTGAGAGCAGTTTGCGTGCCTTTTGTCCGGAAGCAGCAGCCTCTCATTCCATGCAGTTTCCTCAGCCGTGCGTGATTCAAGGCCACCAAAGCTCCGCGCAAGCACATCAAAGGCGCGATCTGAGTAGCAGCAAACGACCAGCAACGGGACGGAACGCGCGGCCAGAACTAGCTGAGGCAGAAATAAAAAGCGACTAAAGAAAAGCTGTTTTCGAGAAGACGCTGGCAGTATAGCATATCGTCAAGAATAACGAGCACCGCGAAAACCAACCAACAAATAAGCAAGAAGGCAAACCTTGTACGCCTGACGTCGCTGCCATATTAGCGCGCTTAACGACACGCGGCAGCGTGTAACCCATCTCACTCCTTCCCCAATCCTGCGAGTGCGTCATAAAGTTCGACACGGAATACATTTTTGGAGTTACGGCACTGTCTGCCATATAAGCCGGGGTTTAACCGGCGCTCTCGCGCATGCCGGCTGCAACTGTGCGCTGCACGGTGGGAGCGTCGCGTCGGAACATTTGGCACCACCAGCTCGGAGGCGGCGCCGCCGCCTGTGGCTCATTTACAGCCGGTGTTCGAAATTCGAGAGCAAATCGACCAGGTAAAAGCCACGGCGCCAGCCTCGGCCGGAAGGCGCTTCAAAATATACGACGTTGTTTTCCGAAGTGCGATATTGCGGTCTGGCGCGGATGGCGCTATGGGATGAGCGTCGGGGCCCCGCGCCATCGTAAACACAAACTACGCGGCCTATATTGGGACGTAAAACGGAAACGCCCTGGTTGGCTGGCCAGGCGCGCGGCCGCCTCGCGCCACCAACGAGGCTGCCGCTCGCTAGCTGGCTCGCTCCTTTGCCCGGCGCCGATTTAGTCGGCGGAGGCGTGTTTCGTGGTCTACGACGCTGTGTTCCGCCCTGTTTCGAGACGGCCGGTAACGACTCGCGGTCGCCTCCGCACCTGCCGCTGGAAGGGGGAGAAAAAGATAAGTAAAAAAAAATGTCGGGAGTTGTCAGGCGTGCAGCCTAGCGTGCGAGCATAAACACATAAGCGCGCGTGTGCGCCGAAAATGAGGGGCTGCTTAGACGAACGAAAGAAAACCGCGAACCGTCGGGGGCGAACGATGCCTGCTTGTTTCCTAGGTGCGACATAAACAAAAAAAAGGAGGAAACGAGAGTTCACGCGGTTCCTCCATAAGTAAACAGAAATAAGGAGCTGCGCAGTTGGCAGCAAAGCAAGACAGAGCATCCGCGCCTCGAGTGCACGCCTATTTGCCGCCTAATTAGTGTCCTCTCCGAATCGGACTTTGTAGCTGTTCCTAATTTTGCAGTGTTAGCGTTCCTGCGAAGGCGGCAAACAACGCCCCACCCAAACGAGTGTAAATTGGAAATGAGTGTAGCACGCATTTTGAGGCTGTGTTTTTAGACAATACCCTGACTACGCCTGGAGAGAAGTTGGAACTGTTGGTCATCCGCAATAACGGATGGGCCTGCAAAACGAAGCCGAATAGGAACATATGCAACAAAGGTACGCTGGATAGGTTGACGACCTCGGCCCAGCAGACCATACGGCTCATCAAGCGCGTGGCGACTCGGCGACAGGGCAAGACAGAGCGCGTAACGTGTCGGCTCGTTCAGGATTTCGTCATCAGTCGGCTCGTGTACGCCGCCCCTTACCTGTATATGGAGAGAGCAGAGAGTGAAAAGCTGAACTGCCTGTTAAAGCAGACGTACTTAAGACGGCTCTCGGCCTCCCCAGAAACGCGTCCACCGCTAGACCTCTTCTGTTTCTTGGGGTCCACAGCACCCTTGAAGAGCTCACTGCGGCACAACTGACGTCGGAAGAGCAGCGCCTCAGGCAGACAGATACGGGGCTCTGCATTTTGCGAAGCTTAGGCATACGGGGCGAGGACCCTTCAGGCCAGGTGATTATACCTACAGAGATGCGCAAACGCATTCGGGTCAAACCTATCCACAACAACGTGCCAGCGGACCATCACGAAAACCGGAGATGGGCCAGGGCGAAGACGTTAAGCAAAAAGTATCGAGGGGACGATAGCGCCGTGTATGTTGATGCGGCACGTTATAACATTACAGGCAAAGACGCTTTCGCTGTGAGCGCGGTGAGCATCTCCCCCAGGATAGCGGCTGCGGTGGTCACGGACCGAGTGGAAGAGGTCGAAGAGGCTGCAATAGCACTAGGGATCGTTCAGGAAGGCACGAGCACAATTATTAACGATTCCAAAACGGCCCTTCGCAACTTCGCGAGGGGAAGTATCTCCGCCACTGCATATGAAATTATTCGTACGATGCCAAAAGGTAGGAAGGAAGTGGACCTGGTGTAGGTCCCGGCCTACGCGGGTGTCCCAGGGAACGAGGCCGCTCACCAGTATGCTCGAGGTTTTTTCAGCCGAGCCTGTGAGGGGGTCTCGGACCCGGATGTCCTCAGGGGCAAGACGCTAATTACGTATCAGGCCATAACCAACTATTGCAGGGAGCTTAGAGCGAGCCTGCCTCCTCCGCACGTTTCGCTCAGCCGCGAACAGGCTACCAAGTGGAGGCGGCTGCAAACCGGGTCGCAGCCAAACCCGTAGACGTATTTCAATATCTTTCCCTATTTGGTAAATCCGTATTGTCAGCTGTGTGGCGAGCCTGCCACCTTAGACCGTGCACATAATCTGGGACTGCACGGAGGATCCGCCTCCGGCAGATCTAGTCACATCTCCCACGCTTGAAAAATGGGAAGCTGTTCTCGCCAGCCCGGACCCGGACGTTCAGTCGCTGGCCACGGCAAGAGCGCAGGAGGTCGCCGACAAACTTAAACTGCCGGCCACCTGGAGCGGCTGAAGCAGCCCAAAAAAGATCACCATCTTCCTGACAATAAATTTCTCTCTCTCTCTCTCTCTTGTGGAAACAACAGCCTCTTTGAAGACTGTGGACTCAACCGAGAGACTTGCCTCTTTACGAAAAAAGGACCAAGGAATGGCGTTACGATCTCTCTAAAGCTGAACGCGGAAGGTCGTGCAAAAGAAAAGTGCCTCCAAGCAGTAGCGATAAACGGTTGGAGTTATTGCAACGCCTGTGCTCCGGGGTAATTTTTTGGTCAGCCCGGTTTGGCGGCAAACAATGGCTTTGGGGAACGGCCGTTTGTTCAGTTAGCCACCAAGGCAATGCGATCGCCGCACTGCTGCCGAACTTCCGGCGTCGTCTTGACAGAAGTTGCAAAAGACAGACAAAAAAGAGGCACACATTTCTGCTGGCTAAGTTCGCTGCTATATAGCCCCCCCCCCCCCCCTAGTAAAATCAAACGCTTGCCGGATGAATTGAACCAACAGGGGCCAGAGAGGACCCTGCAATGCCGCTGCGAGAGCAGTTCACGCGTGCTGGTCTGGTAAGGCGAGAAACCCAAGGGTGGGTGCCATAGTCGGTGTTGGTGCAGCTGGGCTGGGCGAGCTGAAGAACGTGCGCGTTGCTAGGGTTGCCTTCGGAAGAGCCACAAATCAGGCCTTGCTCGGCACGGCTGCTCCAGTAACGCGGTTTGGGTGACGAATGAATACAGAGAGACAGCAGTCCCTCTATTACACACACGCACGCAAGCATCGGTAAATAAAAAGTTCCTAATTAACAGAAGGGAAGTACCTGCTTCCGCTCAGCTCCCCAAACAACGCCCTCGGGAAAACCTCTACGTCAGAGTGCCTCTTGGCGGTCGTGACGTGCGTGAAGCCACAACGAAAACCGTCCAAGTGCAAATGAATTCAGCTCCATGGACAGTGTATTTAATCGGCAGGAATTGCCATCGATTTCTGTAAGGGTCGGCCTGCGAGAGAAAAAAAAAGACAGCGCGAAAACACATTGTACGCTATTCGTCGTAACAAGAAGTCGTGCAGGGCCGCCCTGCTAGAGTCAGTTTCCCAGTTTCCTCTCCGTAAGAGCGGCACCCGTTTTGCCGACGCGCCAGTGCTGTGCATTAATCACTCAGGCGGTGGCCCTGTCATAATCGCCCAAGAAAAGGCCGCAGGGACGTAGCGAAACCACATTTGCGTAAGAGGATTTCTGTGTATGTGGTCGCCCCTGGTGTTTCATAGGAAGAGATAATTTACCCGAATTAGGTGTACCTCATCTTAATTTTTTTTTACTTAGCCTCATATCATTCGCGCCGCCAGAACCGACGAAGAAGATGCACGAAGCAGGGTTGATGCTAACAAAGCATCGCAGAAGCACTTCTCCGAAGTGTGTTTGAATTGTCGCTGGAAAAAAACAGATAATGCCAAAACAAGCCCATACAACTAGATAACTAGCTCCCCAAGATAATGATGTGGCCCTTAGATTGATGTTGAGTTAGTTAACAAAGACGAAATCTGATATTTCAAGTGGCGGGGGGGATCTGCAGCCCGAAACACTTAGTCAACTTTCAGACAAATTTAGTGGAAGAAAAAAGTCCACTTGCCGTAGGCTCCATGAAGAGCCGGCTGAAAGGGCACCGTCTCGTTATCCGGCGTCAGTTGCGAGACAGGTTCTGCTCGGTTGCATGCATCAGCTCACTTTTCTGGAAGCTAAAGCGAAGGTGATGCGTGACAGTTCACGAACGGGTTCTACCGCATTAGAGACACCGAAGTAGACGTGCTTACCTTGTAGCTGCATGACGACTGATTATGCGTTCTGTGAACCGTGATTGCGTTCGTATGTGGTCTGTGCCCGTCCTGTGCATAGATCAGTTTTTCTAATTTCACACATTCATGCCATGGTCCATTTGCATCAAAGTTGAAGCTTTCGGAATGTATGCCCCGAAGTGAAGGCTACAGACCACGACTGCAATCAGAGTGAGCCGCTATAAATTCGGTTCCCTGAGGAACCGACGTTACAGCGGACACACACATACGCTTTTGTGTTTGTGCGAAGCCACAGCGCTTGGCTATACTGGGCGTTGATCTGTCAAAAAATATATCACATGGTCACGAAACAGACTTGGCGAGTGTGTGCTCAGCTTCTGCATGCTACTAATCCCCATTGTCGCCCGCAAAATTAAGCACTAATTTGGTGTAAGGCACTGAGACACGTGCTGCGATAAATCAAAATGTCGTGGCAAATGTGGAGTTGTAGCACACCTCTTGGACACCATAATCATTACATCGTCTAGCGAAGCTCGCGAAATACACTCCAGCCTCTCCCTCGGCGCTGCAAGCAACCAAACCTGTGCACGAAAGGGTTTCTGTTGCTGGCAGAAACGAGATGCCTGTGCGGCCCTGTGCATCCTACAAGCGAGTAAACAAAAAAAATACTGAACAGCAAGTTAAGGTTATCAGCGTAACTTTGTCGCACCACACCTGTAATCACTTGCGCATAATGACGACGGTTGTCTGACTGTTGTGACGGAACATGAGACATGTACAGGCTCTTGTAATGGCAGTGAAGTACCAAAACCGATGCCCGTGAAATTCAATGACGTTCATGCATTGAGATCCATCAGTGCTATGCCCGAAAGTCCTGCCAGTGGTACATCAGAGTAGTTTATTCTTGGACCAGTTGGTTGCACAGCGTACTGACGAGGTTGTTGTAGGGAGAAACCACAAAAAGTGAGAAGGGCACGAACAGAGTGCCGTGTTAATGCCCTTCTCACTGATATAAACGATGAAAACTGTTTAGTCAGCCTACTTGTTAGTCTGCCTGTGGCTGATGGTGAGGCAACAGAAAATCTATCTTGTGAATTCCCTGTGTTCTGTGCTGAGACAGAAACACTGTTCTGTGCTCTAGACGCCATTAGCAACATGTTCGTCTATTTATCGGCGCTTTCATCACAGCGGCCGCTAAAAGCTGTTTGCATACCGACCTAATAATACCGCATGACATTACATTATGTGAAATAGTAATTAACCGTAATGGCATAATTAAGTATAACCCAAAACGTATACCTAGTACACAGTGAAGTAAAGTATATTAGTATGAAGCGTAACTAATATTAATACTGCTTACAGCCCCATCGTAAATCTAAGTATCTCTTGGGCACCTAATTTTCAGGAAGTAATTATAATCACAGATAAAACAAGAAGTTTGCGCAACGTACAAAGCAAGACGCCAGACATCTGCAAATAAAAAGTGAAGGGCAAAACACTTCCAATAAATCTGTCTTTATTCAACCAATATTTATCGAGGAACGTTAATTATACATCAACTGGATTCATTGGCAGTCTGCGAGAAAAAGCTTCAAAAAGTGCCATCTCTTTGTACACGAGGAACCAAACGGGGTGCCTGTTAACAGATCAAGACATCGAGTACACGACACGGGCGAGTCTTTTTTTGTTTCTTTTGTTTTGTTTCCACTGGGGACGGAGCAAGGACCACAAACCACTTTGTTGAAGAAGCACGTCACACTCGATAGTGCCAAGTTTTTTTTTCTTTTTTTTAACCCCAAACGCCGATCCCACCGTACGCATCCCGCGCGATCTCCAAGCCTCAGTTCGTTTCTCCTGTTCGCCTCTCCACTAAGGCTTCGGCGGCCTCCTCTCTGCCGCGCACAGCCTGCCTCCATCGCCGGCGCCGTTGCCGTGCGGGATTCGAGCCCCTTGTGGCATGGCAGTGGCGCCTGCCTGTCTGCCTCTCCCGTCGGTCAGGGCCACCCGACTAGACGGTCGTCTCTTCCAAGCCCACGGTGCTGCCAGTACAACACGACGTTGAGCAAAGACGTGCGGCCCCGGGCAGGGCCTCCGTATCCTAGCAGACACTCCTCGGGTATAGGACGGTGCCATCAGAGCAGCCGACGCTGGTTGGCGACGTGGACGCTTGGAAGGCTGAAACAAAGAACGGGCAGGCGCGCGCGCGCGCGCACTGCGAGTCAGGCAACCAGGAAAGAAGATAATAAAGGGAGCAACGTCCACGATGCTGGACAGGGACTGTTTTGTTATAGCAGTAGGAAAAAGCAAACAGACAACCCACGGCAAGATGGAAGCTGCGTACAGAGATCTCAATCTATGCGGCAGCGCAAAAAGAAAGTTAAAAACACAAGAACAACCTCAAATCATGTCATCAGACAGAATGCAGGACACAGATGCATCACAGCAACAAAGAAGACAGCCACAACAAAATGTGCCCCAACTGCACTCTTACATAACCGTTGGCTAGCTTCTGGCTGTTACATTTCTCACACTCTTTTTTTTTTTTTTGGGGGGGGGGGGTGGTTCAAATGACACGTCGATGAAGAAGGCTTGCGGCCAAGTTGCATACAACATGCACTCATTGGTGATGCGGGCCTTCGTCATCGGCATACGCGCATGAGCGCCCGGTGGCCAAAGTTAGCCACGCACAGAAGCAGTGCGAAAATCATATCTGCTCGTGACCTCAGCGCTCTTTCTAAATGGAAAAGTACAGTGTAGTGTCTGTTAAAAGGTTAAAGCCCACCATGATGGCCGGAGCGGGAGCGCCGCCTAGCGACGGCGCGGTTACCGGTGGCGCTGGGCGAAGAGGCATGTCTTTATCATTCCCGCGAGAGCTTGCCATCAGAAAGAGCGCGAGAGCGAGGACGTTCGCTCGCTGCGGTCACGGTCGCGATGGGTGCCGAACAGTTCACAAAGACTGTGCTTGCGTGCACGACTGCCGCAGTGTACGTATACGCTCAGTGGCTGTATAGAAATTTAGTTATTTCACTGTCCCTGTGTCGTGTGAACCTTTTCTGTCGGATGTACAATACCACTTGCATCCCTTCAGTTACAACCAATAAACCCTCACGTCATCAGCACTTGGTTCTCCGAATTCGGTTTCAAGTACCCGTAGAAGAATTCTAAATGGTGACAGATAACAATTACTGCTGAAAACTTGGGTACTGCTACGCCTTTCTTTTTATTTGCACGGACTTCACGATCAGCGATTCGTGGGAGCTCGACCTGTCCTCGTGTTATCAAAATTTATTGCCGCTGTATCAGTGTCTTGAAGATAATGAGAGCGACTATATATGGAACCAAAAACACGCTTAACTTATCGCTTCAGTCCGGGGGTGCAGCGCGCACTGTCATATGTCTGAAAAATCTGTGAAAATATATTTGCTTTTTCGCGCACAATAGCTGCTTTGGACAAAATACCTTCAACTTACTGTAAGTGCAGAAATTCCTGAATATTTCGGCAACTGGTAAGTGGTTAGATTCCGCTAAATTTCCTTCTTGTTCGCATGTGCTGCTTACCTCGTTTCCCTACCACGTTTCTACTCCGCTTTGGTGCATCGTTGCTGCTACATTTTGTCAGCACGTGAAAAGCATCTTTTGGATCGTATGGGTTTCAGAAAAAGCTGGATACATCAAACGAGAAATCGCGCGTCAGATCACATCTTCATGAGACACTTACAGGTCATGGCAGTGACGAAAGCCTCCTCCGGAAATATGCTTGGTTCGTTTCTGTGCTCAACACCCTGGGATAGCTGTATCCAGCTGCAATGTAGAGGAGGATTTCATATTAGTAATGCAAGAAAATCCCAGTTACATTTACTTTTTTCACATCTTGATTGACATGACTTGCAGCCCATGTAATCATATTCGCAGTTGTCTTTTTAGAAGTACGCATGACTTAAATATCTGTCCTGAAGTACGTGAGGAGCGAGAATTGTACGTGTCTTGAACTTTTTGTGTCCTTTTTTCGCTTACGAAATGAGTGAAATGAAGCAGGGGAAAGCGCATTTCTTCCTACCCTTTTACTTCAGATCGCTATTAACTGCAACAATCTAGAGGGGAATAAACGCCTATTTTTTATTACGAAGTATGTAGGGTGTCTGTGTTCAAACTTTAGATAGCTGAAAATAACATTTTTGCATACCGAGTGAGGATATAAACTTCGGCAAAATTTGCCATGCATAAGATAGAAACAAAAAGAAAAGAAGCTTCACTGCTTGCTTGAACACTTGTGTAAGCTCTATTACCCCTCAGTGAATATTATTTAAAATAAGTTTTATAACGATGGCCGTATACGTGTAAGCATAAGGAAAAAAAAGTGAGATATTACAATCTCAAAGTTTATTTTAGTGCATGTCTTGTTCTGAAGGTGTTAACTTTTCCTCGTGTAGGACACACCGTACGCGTACGTACGTGCATTTGAGAAGCTTGCTACATCTTTTAATTTTCGCTCGCTATAAGTTCACCCACGTAGAGGCTTTCATTCACGGCCAAGCTTAGAAATCTGCCTCGATGAGACACTCAGATCGGCTTACGTGCGATCGTAATTTCTAGTCGGATTAATTCAACAATACAAGCTGCCTACTCAAATAGTAAGACTACGTGTAAAAGGCAGGACGCCTCGGAGAAGTCACTCGATTACAACTAAGCTAAATACAGCAGCATTCAACGCACGAAGGAACAATGTTTCTTTCCGACAAATTTATTAGTAAATAGAACTGACACAGGAACTCGGCCTAAAAACGACCTGTGTGTCAAAGTGAAAGAGCCAGTGTTTTAGCAGAAATCATAAGAACAGCAGGTAACAGCTTATCAGAGCAGCTGTGGTTGAACCTTTCTTCGACGCGGTGGAAGCATGCGAAACACTCACTGTTTTTCCTGGTGCACTTGCTTGTCCTCTGGAATCAAACGTAAATGAGTCTCAGAGGGTGACACGTGCTGCTGGCGTCAGATGAAACGCGAGTGTAACGACTCACTAGGCCTGCATAATTCGAAATTTGGCAGGGAAACAACCCGTAGCTGGTAGCGAATACGGTCACTTAGAGGAGTACAGTCACTGTTTTTCAACTAATTAGTCGAATCGAAAGAGTCTACAGTTGTGCTTCCCTACCATCGCCAGTGCAGCAAGAAGTGGCAGACAGTACATAAAGCCACGAATAGCGGTGATCCAGCTTCCGGCTACTCCGGCAGTCGAACTTACATGCACACATTATGATATGATAGAGCCATGTATAAACCAGCTTCTAAGAAAAAAAAAATGCTCGCAGTGCGGCAAATACGCAAAACAATTCTCAAAGGATAAAAGCGTAGCCTGTACCCTCCCTTACCTCACCCATGAAAACAACTACGGGCATACCAAATTCTGGACTGAAAAAAAAGGCGGAGAACTGTGCAGTGTCAGTGCTTCGACTTCAACTTCCGGCATATACTCAACCGCTTCCTCGTGTTTTTTTTTTTTTGCCATTGCAATATTCACTTCAATCGCCAAGCTCGTAGCAAAAATGCTCTTTTGTCAGTCATAGCATCTTTGCTCCGTAGCGTCATCCACGATTTTCAGTAGTTTTTAAATGCGCCAAGGAGGAATCTTCGGCGTCACCTCTCAGTCATCGATCAAACTTTGCTTGCATGTACGCACAAAGCTTCACTTGCTTTTGCGTTTGTGATCAAGCATAACTTCATGTCTGCTGTTCGGTGGTAGGTATCCCAATTGCTGGGACGAAATGGTGCTAAGTGTAGTCATTATACGAGTATATAATACCAAAGTGGCAGGGAAATGAGCGGCAACCCTCAGCAAGCGGTAGCGGAAATCCCGAAACAGTGCATTAAAAAGAAGACGTCACCTACCGCGGTCTTCGGGAGTCTTGGCTTTGTACTTGATGGCGATGATCACGACAAATGGGATCGCCACCAGCAGGCAAATGGCCACCACAAGAAACGACACCAAGATGTTGGATGACACCAGCCACGGTGGTCCTGCAACGTGCACACGCGCACCTGCATTTTGTGGTCGAGGACAGGCTCTACGCTGGACAGTTAAAATTCTTCATCTCAAGGGCATTGCGAGGATAAGGGCTCGTTTTCTGTCGGTTGAAATGGTTAGAGTTGCGCTTTTTATTTTCCTTCAAGAGGCAGAGCACGGTCGAGAATTCAGAAAAACGGCATTGCAACCGAAAATAAACAAACATGTAGGTTAGCGTAAATAAACCCGGATTTGGCATGTATTAAAACCGGCATGCCAGTGAAATATCTTCTACCATTAGTATACAAACAAAAAATATTTAAAAAAGTTTTCAGCATTACCCTAATGTTGAATGGACTGAAATTTGGTAACAAGGTGAAATAAATGAGAGGGCACACAGGGAGATCCGTCAATTTCTTACGGCTGCCTTTAAAGTCACGTACACTGCCAAAAAGCCGTAAAAACATCGGGTACGTTCTCGGCTAGTACCTACGGTTGTCGTTACTCTATCAATAAACTTTACTGCCCCACTGCAGGGTGACCACACGAGCGACGTACGCAGAAGCTCGCCCAAGGGGGTGTTCCCACGTTAACGATTCGTGCGCTAGGGTAAAAGGCAGGCGCAAAAGAGGCATACAGTACTGTACACTACTGACGAACTTATCTGTACTACTCACAGGTCTCTCTGTCGTGTCATCCATCTTCGTTATCACCTGCTTCTGCGTTCTGCGTCCTACACTAGTGATATACCCTGAAGTATTTCTACCTCCGAATCGCCAGTGACTTTACTCTAATTTGCGTCTGTCTTGCAATAATAATACACCCATAAATGTTGGCGATATGCTTACAATGTGTTTAAGGACCTTAGCTGTTTCAAATGCAGTTCCACAAGACCACTTGTTGAACGAGCTGCTTACTGTACCCTATGGCTACAGCGTAACTGACGAGATACAATAAGGGAGGCACAACACAGCGCCCACTCGCAACTGAAATCTTTATTAGCTAGCCAGCCGGTATACCATGTAGCACCGCACTGGCGGCCAGAACAGGAAAAGAAGTGCGCACAAATCCGCAAAAACAGTAATGTAAACACGCGACTGGTACGTGTCACGGTTCACATTCAATGCACTCGTTTTCCTATGGCGACAACGCTACAGAGTGTGCGGTGATACATTCGCCCTGAGCCTTGCTATCTTATATGATTATATTTCTCTCGGCAACCAGCCACGGTTTCTGCCTATCACAATGCATTCTTTATATTTTGGTTCGCTGGAGTTGGAGTCCTCTCTGCAGTCCCTGCAGTGTTTTGCCGCGTTACCTTAAATGGGGAAACGTGTAACGCTTTAGTCATGCTCCTTTACAATCTCTGATTGAGACATCGGTCTGTTTTTCTGATTTATTTATTTACGCATGATAATGGCGAATAATGCACGACTCCTTCCCGGCAAGGAACAAAATTATCGCCGTGCCTTTTCAAGTCTTTGTATAATTAACTATCTTAGCGAGACTAGACAGTCTCTTAGGCGCCGAAAAAGCAACATCAACTCACGCACGCTGCACAGTGCTTCTCAGGTTGTGCGACACGTGGTGCAGATACGGCACAACAGCAACGTTTATTTTCTTACCTTGCTAGAGATGCGTTCGCTGTTGGTTTGTGATCGTAACGTTTTCCGCAATTTCTCGGCCACAGAAATCGGAACTGCTAAAGCATAATTGGCCTGTGTCAGACGGCCTCCTTGTTTGCAGAAGCTAAGTTCTATCCTGTGCTAGCACGTACGACTTCTTTACTACATTGTTAGAAACAGAATGAGCAATGGCTATTCTTAAGAGCTTAAAATGTGCTAATGAATATGGCAGTATGGGTTTTAAATCTCGCGACTCATAAGACCAACATCCATAGGATAAAGTAAAGCGCTACGTGAGATCTAAGAATCTAATAAAAAAACATTATTGGTAAATCGCGTGTTAGAACCAATGGGTTGAAGTACTCCGAAAATATAGAAAAAAATTCAAAGAATTGCTGCTCTCATTTGGGGTTGTCACATTAAAATCACGAAGTAAATGCCGCTAACCTAAGACACTTCGAAACGCTCTTTCAATTATTACTCCACCCAGTTGTGCCAGCAGCCGCCGTGGTTGCTTAGTGGTTATGGCGCTCGGCTGTTGACCAGAAAGACGCGGGTTCGATCCCGGCCACGGCGGTCGAATTTCGATGGAGGCAAAATTCTAAAGGCCCGTGTACTGTGCGACGTCAGTGCACGTTAAAGAACCCCACGTGGTCGAAATTTCCGGAGCTCTTCACTACGGCGTCCCTCATAGCCTGAGTCGCTTTGGGACGATAAACACCCAGAAACCAATCGAATCTTCTGTCGCGCCGAGTCGCTGTATCGCGTTATCTTCGTCATGTATGTTGCCATGCTGTTGTCTTTCTCATTAAAAAAATACTTATTTACCGTTTTCCTTTCCATAGTGACTGTGACGAGGCGGCGACTAAAGAAAGGCATAGTGGACGGCAGGCGCTCTAGTGCCTATGCAAAATGAGCGAAATTGCAAGCAGAAGTCAGACAGGTAATTTTCAAGTGTCGGAAGGACTGCCCAGCATGCACGAGCAAGTATTTAGAAAGAACTTTTACAAAGCATTGCGTAAAGTGCGAGCTTCGGTTGATCACCTTCGCGTGTGCCCGTGACGCCCGAGGTCTACCGTGCTGTCCGCAGTTGGCGGATCACAGTTTTCGCACGGTTAGCGCTGCATGTCGCGAAGACAACACATCGGTCACCTAGCGATTAAGCGGAGGTTCCCGCCAATGTAATACCACGACGGCCCCCTCACCTGGCTCGGAGAAGCCCTGCGCTGCGTTGGCCAGCGTGTGCGTGCTGAGCAGGACGGGCTCGGAGCGCACGCGGCCGTTGAAGGAGTACACAAGCAGCTTGTACTTGGTTCCCGGAGGCACGTCGTCCACCCAGAAGGACGGCGTCGGCGAGCTCAGATTGGCCACCAGGCGGCGGCGCTGCAGCTCGTGCACTTCAAGCAGGAAGCTGTGGCCCGGCTCAGCACCGCCCTCGCAGTCCACGCGCAGCGCACCCATCGTCTGGTTGCTCACGTTGCAATTGTGAGGAGGCATCGGAGGACCTGTGGACGTCAATAGCCCATGACGCTGGGCGCAACCTAGCACGCGTTCCGTTCATACTTACTCTCCGCGCGATATGAATGTTTCCCTTGTGGCGATTTTCTCTCTCAAGGGAATCGAACGAAGTGCACTGAATAGAAATTTCCCGCCCTGGCAGTATACAAACCAACGCTATAGGTACCATTTGCTACAAAGCTGAACAGTAGATCTTGACATAGCCCAAGGCCTTTAGACACGGTGTGACGGGCGATTTATCCGCTCGCTCGCATTTAAGAGGCGTGCGAAGCGATTGGCTTGAGCCCAGTGTAGCATTTTGGGCTAGTTGCTGTGACATACGAATCGGAAAACAGCGCGGTAGAAGCAAGGGATAAGAAAGAGACAAGCGAATAAGTAACACGTTCATCTCTCCGTGTTTTAACTCCCGTGATGTTTCCCGCCCAGTGCAAGAATGTAGTGCGATGTGAACAGGGTTCCGGTTTTGTGGTCTGCAGGCCCAAATTTGTGGTCGTTGACCTAGCGGAAATCAGGATGCCTAGCTTGTTCACGCGGAAGCGTAACATAGATAGGCTCGCGAACTTCTTGTTTTTTTGCTGAATCGATGCGCAAACGACTGCAGAGGAGGTCTTCGGGGTAGTTCATGGTAATCATAAGCGGAGCAGGCACATCGATAAACTAGGTGTATTATGCGTTTGATTCTGGACATGACCACATTGCTTGTTCGTTGTTTTTAGAGGAACTATCTTTGAGACAACCTTGTTTCGGCTACACCTATTGCAATTTGCGTCATGTTTGATGCTCTTTATCGAAATATTGTGGGCCATGTTGTACTTCTCGTACGAATTGCTACCAGTATTCAGGCCTCCGTTGATGCAACGTGCTACAAAGTAGGTCGGATTTGTTTCGCTAAACTAGCTTATTAGAAACTCTCTTTGGAGAAACCATTCCTCATGTGATGTAACGATGCAAGAAAGCCTATTGTTTTCTGCAAGCCGAGAAATAACTTAGCAGGAGTAAAACGTATCTAACTAAAAAGTTAATGTACAACATTGCCCCCATTGGGGCTAATAGAGCCAGCAAAAGGTTACAAAAATCTACCATTTCTTTCTGTCTGAATGTATATTGTTTTGCGGTTTTGCGTCTAGAGGTGCTACATACTCAAGGCCCTTGCGAATAAGGTCAGTGCACGAGGGGGGCGGGGGGGGGAAGACGCATGACCTTCTTGAGCTCACCTCTGCCCTCTAATGTCGCATTATAATTACGCAAGGTACTGCATTATAGGCATCGCATGCCAAGAGAATAAGCCCACTTACCAATTGGAACTACATGGATGATGCACGGGCGCATCATGAGGCCGATGGCGTTCCGAGCGGAGCAGCTGAGCGTGCCAAAGTCAGACTCGTTCCTGGGCGTATACCGTAGGTAGCTGGTGACAAGTCCCCGGGAGTCAGTCGTGGATGAGAGCGCCCACTGCAGATCTCGCCGATGGCCCGAGGAGCCGTTGAGCGACCAATGGAAGCTGACATTCCACGGGTCGGCCAGCACTGAGCAGTGGATGCGGATCTCCTCGTGACGCGCTGCCGTGTACTTGGTTCGAAGGTTCGGGTCGCACACCGGCAGATCTGCGGTCAACGAGCCCAAGACGGATCCAGGTACCCAACCAGAGCGAGATGTCGAAGGTACATCTTAATGCGTGGCTGATCGGACTAGTTGGTAATTCATGACAGCTAAAAAAAAACACAGCTCAACTTTGAGACAGGGACAAAGAAAAGACGGACACCAAAGCGCTGTTCTAGTGTACTTCTGCGGTGTCCGTTTTTTCTTCGTCCCTGTCTCAAACTTGAGCTGTGTTTCTTTAGTACATCTTAATATTCCTACACTAACGCTTGGCTGTATTTGGTCGTTTGGCGCAGTGAAGCAGGTTACGGACGTTACCAATGCAATGAAACGAACCCCGGAGCTTCGCTCCAATGCCGTGTAGAAAGCTTCTTAGTCATTTTACAGATCTACCTAACGTTCCTCTCCAATCCGAGAAGAATAACACGTAGATGTACGGATATAAGCCTGACTTCACTACTTTACGGGCTCGTGTTCAAAATTAAATGCACATAATTTGGACAGGTTGATTCAAATATGAACTGCAGAGTACCTGAAATCGGCCGATTTTTACAAATACACGAGAATAGAATGCTCACGAAATGTGTGGCTTCTTGCAGCTATGTCGCCGACGAGCTCAGGAGGCCTAGGTCCTGTTTGAGGAATCCTGGGCGCTACAGTCAGTTCAGTGAGCGGCAACAGGGCAAGTGCTAGTGCCCTGTCGAGCGACCTGTCGGTTGGTGCCCGCAAACATAACCCAGAAGTATCCAAGCATTTTCGGCCTGCGGCTGCAGACTGTAACAGCGTACTTAACCACCAGACAGGAATTTTCTTTCAAGAGTTATGCCCGCGTAACGGTGGCGACGGCAGCTCGTGCTGCTAGTACGACGCTTCAGCAGATCATGTGTTGTCACTCACGCTTGCAATGCGCATGTTTTTACAGAGAGGCAAGCGCCGCCACTCACGCTGCACCCTGAGGAAGACCCTGTTGGACTCGGCGGCGCCCTCGGCGTTGGCCGCCACGCACGAGTAGTGGCCCGAGTTGGCGCTCTGCACACCTCGCAGCGCCAGCGACTGGTTGCTCACGATGAAGTTGGCGAGGCGCGAGGCGAGCTCGTGGCCCTCGAAGCGCCACGAGATCTCGATGAGCCGCGGGTTGGCGTCCACCTCACACTCGAAGTAGACGTCGGTTCCTTGCACGATGCTCGACCGGTTCACGCGGTTGCCCCACGCCAGGCTCACGCGTGGCTTGTCTGCGGGGAACAGAGCGTGAAAAAGATACCTTTTCTTAAAATTCGGAGACTGCGCTGGCCTAGATAATAAGCCATCTAATTAGTAAATCAAGCCGCAACAAAAAGGAGTGCGCAGAGTTCCAGCATGAATTATCATGCCACGTCTGTATTAAAATATCCAAACAAAGCTCTCGGAACCAAGGACCTTGCCAAGAGCTGTTAGAATAGGTGGCGTGTTCACTAGAACGGCCGCTCTCCTATCAAGGTTATGGCACGTCACGCGAACGAACGCAGCCATAACGAAGGCACGTGTGCGTCTGAGGAGCATTATTGCTGTCGTAAATCTCATGTGCACGGAATTTTACGGCACCCATACTTTCTTCAGCGGCCTACTACATATGCCTACTTACCGTAAGAAAGGAGTATTCCGGTCTTTTATCTGCTGAGTGTTTGCGTCCAAACTTGCGCATCACTAACTAGAGAAGCACACTTCTCTGCCTGCACGTGAAAAGGTTGCGGCTGAAGAAACGAAAGAGCTTAGCTTTTCAGCGAGATCGAGTGCTTGAACACATCCCGCTCTTGTTACTACATGGGAGTCAGAATCTTGCTGGCCGTAATTTAAGTAGTCGCGTTTTTCTACCATCATTGTTTTTACCTGGCTCTAGATTGAGGCTAAAATCATTGCATTGCCTATAGCAAAAGAGTTGTCCGCGTTCCTTCAATGGAGTAACGCGTCCGAGCGAGATTAGTCGACTTATTTCTTTAATTTGTGCGAATACTATGGAGCCCCTCTAGGCAAGAGCGCTTCGCCTGGACACAGAAAAAACCGGGACTCACAGTGCACCTGCAGCAGCCAGACGTCGGCGACTTCTTCGTGGCCGGGCATTCTGGGGTTGGTGGCGACGCACCTGAGCTGCCGGCCGTTGTCCCTGGCCCTGGGCACGAAGCCTAGCAGCGAGGTGGTGACGTTGCCGCCGGCCGACAGGCGCGTCTGGGCGAGCGACGCGTTGAGGCGCACGCCGTCCAGCCACCAGGAGACCACCGCCGGCGGCAGTGAACCCTCGGCCTCGCACTCTACTTCGGCGCGGAACTCGGCTGACAGGAAGTCCTGCTTGCCTCGTATAACCGCTCGCACGGGCTTCACTGCCGATGGAAAGCGACAACAGGCGGGGCCGGGGAGAGAAAGAGGGAGGGCAATTACCACGCTGCCTCGGTTTCGCAGTTTACTATAACAACAATGAAAAGCTTCGAGTCTGGCGGCAAAGAGAAGCTGGCGCAAAATCAATAAGAAAGACTTAAACGGCATATCGTGCATACGAGAGGACAATCTAAGAGGAGTGCAAAGGGAGCAGCCACCGATCTGTGATGCTCGGCGATGACGACTCTCGAAGCACTGCTGACAAGCTAAGATATAGCGTAGAACCTGGCAATAACGAAGCTATTTAGGCGAAATAATGGTTGTAACGAAGTGGTAGCTATTTCTTTAGGAAGCTCTCATCGAAGTCCGCGTATCTGGCACCTCTTTTTAACGAAGCGACATTTTCGTACGACTGACTATAACGAACTGGAAGGAAACTGAACTCGCCGTTTGCGCTGAGTACATCGATCCGTAATGATGCGCAACAGTTCCGTAGCCATTCCAGTCCGAAAACAAATCCCCGCGCATAATCTGCTCTGTGAAGCGCCGCACAAAAAAAATGTACAAACCTTTTCACGGCTCATCTGATGCTCACATGGAGCGTTTCTCCGGATGATCCGCCTGCTCTGACGCGACATAATTTTTACACCGGAGCGCCTATCATTGCCGGAACTTGAGTGCGCGGCCAAATGAACGATGTCATGGAACGTGATGCGCACGGCCCACTGCGAGCACGCTGTGGTTCTCACGTGCCGTGGACAGTGTTCAGTTTCAGTTTTCGCGGAGCGGCCGCGTGGTTGGAGCGGTTGGCAATGTGTTTGGCCCTCCTGGAGGCATTGACGCGCCTCTTGTTTCATAGGCTCATGATTAGTGACATCCGTAAAAAACGAAAGCGCGAGGCGATTTCCGTTGACCACATTGCGGCCATGATCACGGCGATTGCGTCAGGAAGTGTCAGACAGCGAAGGACTTTGGCGTGAATACGCTTGCACACTGTCGACAATACTCAGCAACAAAGAAGCAATCACTAAAGCCGTCACTCGCGGTGTGAAGCTAACAAGAAGCTGAGGTCCTTTTCTTTTTCCTTAGCCTTTCTCTAGTAATTATTCGTTATCATACGGTCTGATGTGCACTTCTCCACACATTTCTATCATGCGGTGAGGTGTTGAAGCAAGCATGTTCAGGTGGGGTGGAAACCAAAAACACGCTCCCTTTCACTGCCCGGCCACGCCTAGCATCAGCTTCAGTGCCGAGAAAACGGAGATAGTCATCACTGGTATTCTTCCCTCACAACTCGTTTCTTAGGCAGCACGGTAAAAAAAAAAAAAAACACGCACGTTGGTGACGCTCATACGTTCGAGTGGTACGCATGTATGGCGGCGTAGTGGGCGCTCAGTGCGCGTGTTCAAGGATCTGTCAACACAAATCGGCGGTAGAATAAACCCCAGTTGTCCTCGGTATAAACACTGAAAGGAAGCCCGTTGATATGAGATAAGTGTGGCCAAGGTTACCAACAGGAGGATATACACCGCAGCAGACACTGTACAGAGGCAATTGACGACACCTCCCTCTGTCCTGTGTCTGCTGCGGTGTATAGCCTCCTGATGTCTCACCAACAAGCCTACACATCTACCCTCCTAAGTTACCAACAGCTGTAACCAAGCAACAAGTATAAAGAAGAAATTTCGGGACCCCTTCGACTTCATTATAAAGGGGTCCAACTGCACCAAACAGCCAAGTATACAAAGAAGTTTTGATGTGAGGAAGGGTGAAGTGGTTTGCCGCCGCAACATTACTTTTGCCTGCTACTCAACACAAGGGATGAGGAAGGAGGGTGCGACTGAAATGGGAAGATACTACTGGGTACAGTGATGACAGCGCAATACCCACGTGATGTCCAAGAAAAAATGCACGAGTGAATGTAAAACCTCAACCGGGGGATTAAGGTTTGCTGTCTTCGTCGCACTCAAAGTCGGAGAACTGCAAAATTTAGTCTAGCCAGTTAACATGATTCTGTTGGCGGCTGAGCTTCTTTCAATGCAATTGAATTGCGATTTGCACATAATGTAGTAAGCTTATGCAGGGTGATTTTTTCTAACCTTTACTGACTTTTGGTTTGAAAACTGTGAAAGATACGTCTATGCGGTTTGTTTTGAGCTAGATTGTACAGCAAGGCGAACATTATGTACCTCATATGGATCAATAATCAGACTGGTAATTGGTTGAACTTATCTAATAAACTTTTTACTTTTGATTTTAGGGGGCAAGGTTGTATTGCGAAATTGATGGCCTTCAACATCGAAGGTGAGCCCTGTTCTTAAATTTCTTTGATCAGCAATGTGGTGCGAAATATCGAAAGTCAAAAATACACATTTGAAAGCTCGTTTAGTTCGCTATCTCGCAATGCATATTTATAAAACGGCGTCTCTCGCGCTTCTTTTGAATAAAATGCAGTTGCAGTTGGTGCATTTGATGAACTTGATGTCAACGACGGTACTACACGCAGCGATGCCATTTTGTAATTAGGTAATGCGGGAAAGCCAACTCAACAAGCTTTCAAATGCATATTTTTGACGTTCTGTATTTCAAAGCACATTGCCGATCGAGAAAATTTAAAACACAACGTTCACCTTCAATGTTGACGGCCACAAATTTCGCATATAACCTTTCCCTCTAAAATAAGAAATAAAAGTTTATTAGTTAATTATTCGTCTAATTGTTGATCCATACGAGGTAAATAATGCCAACCTTGAACAATTCAGGTAAACAGATCACACTGACGTATATCTAGCAGGCATTACAACGAAAATCTGTAAAGCTAAAAAAAATCAACTCGTAGAGTCGGCTCTGGACAGAGCAATACGGACCAGCTTAGCGTTTGTGTCGGCCTATGCATTTCCAGATATAGGGACCGCAAGCTCGGCCAGGCGGTGCTTCGGAAGCGAGCAGTCAGCGCCCTCTTTAGCGAGAATGGCACAGCGGGAGTGGGGTTGGCTTGGTCTCTTTGTTGCAAGGCGGTGCTCGCACGAAAAAAAAAAAAGTTTCCTTCTCGGTTTCGACAATCTTGCTTCGATGTAACGTTTGTTGCACGGGTTCAAGAGCTGCACTGTTTTACTGCATTTTGCAAAGTAAAGCAATGATCAGCAACATTAATGAGAGCAAAAAGAAACCGCAGTGCACAAGAAGACTTATTCAGTGCCAAAGCAAACAAGCCGCGCTAACTGCCAAGATCATTCAGCGTCCACTTCAAATGCAATTAAGCCGCCGCGGTGGTTGAGTGGTTATGGCGCTCGTCTTCTGGCCCGAAAGACGCGGGTTCGATCCCGGCCGTGGCGGTCAAATTTCGATGGAGGCAAAATTCTAGAGGCCCGTGTGCTGTGCGATGCCAGTTCACGTTAAAGAACCCCACGTGGCCGAAATTTCCGGAGCCCTTCACTACGGCGTCTCTCATAGTCTGAGTTGCTTTGGGACGTTAAACCACAAACCAAACCAAACCAAGCCAAATGCAACTGATCACAGATCCTCGAAGGCGCTATCTACCATACATAATACAAGAATAATAGCAGGGGAAAGGAATAGACGCCTAAAACTAGCGCGCTATGGCAACACTAAAACAAACGTAGCCTAGCCAAGAGCACTGCTGTACAAAAATAGAAAGTATTGCTGATTTAGTTATATTTATTGTTTACCTGTACATAATAAGCGGCCGCCCGTGCATAGGCAGTCATAAAGCAGGTCACGCCGCATCGCTGATCACGCCGTACTAACGAGGTAAAGCCAAGAATCGGTAGCGGCGCTACAATGATCTCGCACTGGCTGCAGCCTAAACAAAAACCGCCGTAAACCGTCATTCAGTGCCATTTCGAACTGGAAAGGACCGCGAGAATTACGAAGCACAAAAATATACAGAAGCAACACACACACACACACAGCGCTGAAAGCGTGTGGCTTCTTACACCATGTTCAGTACTTTTGCACTGCTAATTCGAAATGAATGAAAATAAAATAACCCAACTCTACATGGTTTTAATATTTGCGATGCTATCGTATTCATTTAAACCTATCTACTAATAACGTGCATTGCCTTCGCTCGCGCGAAAAACCATTAGACCTGCAGCGAGCTAGTGCATCGTGGGCAATGTCAGCATTCCTGTTAGTCTAAGAGGAATGCCTGCGAATAGTAATGCTGCAACGCGATACTTAAGCAAAACAAACACTAGCCTCAGCGCATTACTTCGTTCTACGCTTTGCGTCGCTGCTTGTCGTACACCACTTGCCTCGGAAGCAGGGAAATTGAGGGGCGGTTCCTAGCTTTTCGTCAACTGCGCAGACCGTTGTGGCACTCCACAGCACTACAGTAACGACTCCATCTTCCTGCTAAGACGCAGAAATCGATGCCATTGCGAAATGTGGAAGAATAATACGCGCGAAGCTCGTTTCGCTTGGCTAAACACGCCTCTGCATGCTCCCTACAATTTCACCTCTCGCCGCCAGGGGAGCGACGCGGCACTGCAGCCACGCCGCCAAACTTGGTCTTGGGTTCCCTATTTCGCATGGGTTCTAAATTGACTCAAGCATTGTGGTCTATTTGCTCCCAGGCTCAAACAGAAGTAAAATTTGACCAAATAGCTTATTGCACGCTACGCCTCTCCGATAATAGCTTGTTAGGGCTAGCGTCAGCATAGATGTCACACATTATACATCGTTCACTAGTCCTGGGCTTGTTCTTTGATATAGCGGTATATCCGTTCGTATGCCACACTGCGGCAGTGGCGAGGATCTGGAGCATTATCTTAAAACGGTGGCTCATGCCACTCCCAGGGACTATGAGAGCTGCCACTGAAGATATCGCATTCACTGATTTGTTCACAAAATTGCGTCCTGTGCCGCCATGTGTAAATAGACGTAGCGTATGCTAAAACAGTTGCGCGAGGTTAGCGGGGGCCATGTGCAACTCCTGGGCGTAACTAGTTTGCCACACGGTGTGTAGTGCATTCCACTGTCCACCAATGTCTTGAGGTAGCAGACCGCAACATGCTTGCTGTGTTCCATATAGATGGAATAATCATTGAAAACAGCGACATCCTCTGCCATCTAGGGAAATATTTACTCACTGCCTACGGAGGCCAAGAGTGCACATGTTTACTTCAATTCGTTCTGCAGAAGATTCCGGGCATAGTTTTGGCTCTTGAGCAGTGCAGGAAACAAATTACTCACGAAGTCATAAGGCTTCTAAAACTGCTAGAACACCTGAAATAAATTAGAACGGCGCTCTGACCGCACGGTGATCGCCTTATCTCTGCCTTCAGTGTGGTGAGCTTGCGTGCCAAGGCAGTGGCGCGGCAGTTCCTGCTCGATGGCACTCCATCGACCGTTCCTCAGCCATCCGAACACATGGTCACTGCCTATCCGCGTTCCTGAGGCTCAGGAGACCACCTATGTGCGGGCATACCACGCAACTGCCATGAAAGATCCTCACAATTACATCCCTTGCCATGGGCCTCTCGTGTCGCCGCGGGCCCCTACACTTTGAAGCGAATTCTTCGCTCGCAGATTTTGTGAGAAGTTGTACTGGCTGGCCTAGTTTCCACGATGAGTCGCTTTGGCATTATTTGTCGTGTCTGCCACGCTTTCTGCTTCGTGAAGTTGATGGTGACGGCTTTGCCAGTGCAATGCCGCAACCGCCACGTCACTGGCGCACCAGCATGTCCCAGCGTATTCATCGCTCGGCACCAATTACCGCATTTTCTTTGCAGTGTACCATACCTCGCATCTGATATATATCTTCATTCGAAATAAGTTGCCGTGTCGAATAACCAGTGCTTGATATTAACGAAGGCGTCTAGAATCGCTTACTCATAAGGAGTACTTAGACACCGTATGTAACGATGGATGTATGCCCATGAAAATGTGGCCATACCTCCCAGCCTTTGGTCCACCCAACCAGTTTCTGACCTTTCGTTATCCTAATAAACCCTTCAAGCTGTGGTTTGGCAGCGATTACATCTAGTGTAGGCTCGAGAGCTGCTAAAGATGGCACGTGCTCCGAGCTGAGATTCTGTGCTGTGAGCAGCGAGCATATGCTAGTTTTCGTTAGATTTAGTGTGATCCTGTCGCAAAAACAGTGTGCTCTCGAGCGGATACCCCCTCTCGGACTAAATTGCTTTTACGATAAAATATCGCAGCTCGTTACAGTGTCTACGACAGAGAGTGGAAGTCTCGGACTGTGGCCACAGCGATTGGCAGCTCCCAAGGCCTCGAAAGCACTGTTTCGATTCCCGAGGACGTCGTGCTTGTGTCACAAAATGCGACTTTCAAGTACGCATGTCTTTACCTGATTGCCTGCTTCTCACCCTATCCCTAAGCTTTCTCTTTCGTTTTACATCCCGTCTTTCTTTTTCCCCACTGCAGGATAACCAACCGGAACACACTTCCTTTCCTTCCTATTCCTGTCTCTGTCTATAAAAAAAGAGCAGGGGGGGGGGGGGGGGGAACCGTGTTGATTTGTAATTTTTCAGCTTATGATAGCCATTGAGCAGACGCAAAGTCTATACGCTGAAAGGATTTACCGCTTTGAAACACCGAGAAATGTCACGTTTTTAGTGTTGTAGCACTTATAGCGCCCATTCCATTCCCTGCATCTAGACGTTGTCCGTCCGTCCGTCCGTCTATCTGAAGCCGGTTTTGTGGCAGGCTGCCCACCGTGTCATCAGGCGGCAGCACAATCGCGAGAGGCTACTCGGGAAGAGCAGCCCGGATCGCAACCGAACCCAAGCAACCCAAGTCCCATCCATTATAGCACCTACCATAGACAAGCAGTGGCGCATCGCTTGACTACTGCACCACTGCGCCAGGATTGCTAGGAAGGTACCCGGGGATCTATGAGTGGAGAGAATGACCGTTTTCGCATATTGAACCTTGACCTATTATCGATATCCGAACAACTGTCATCCGTGAACACTGGATCTGAACACCTGAACCGAAATGAAAACCGGACTGCTAGCGCACCTAATTCAGATTTAACATAACTACACAAATGCACCATGATTTTTTGTTGCAGGACGCATGCACTATCTCTCAGCTTATTCTAGCTTGTAAAATAGGTTCCCTGAATATTGACCCAAAATCTCCTGAAATGGACTATGCGCTTCTTGACTAAACGCACTCAGTTGCATTGGCTAACCACTTTCTATCATCACCATATGCCGTAACATCTGGTTTTCCTCAATGCTGTATTCTGGGTGTCCTCTACTCTTCCTAATATATATTAATGACCTTCTGATTGGAATTAACTCTTGCTTTAAGCTCTTTGCTGATGACTGTGTCCTTTTTCATGCGATAAATGACGCTGACGATAGTTCCCTACTTCAGTCCGGTCTTGATAACGTCTTTATTTGGTGTCAGTGATGGTGCATAGTTCATAACCCATCAAAGTCTATAGTTATGTGCACCTCACGCCAATCTAACCCGTCCAAAACGTTCACTTACAAGATTAATAGAGTTTCGCTAGAGAGCGTCTTGTCTTACAAATATCTTGGAGTTCACATCACTAACAGCTTATCCAGGCGCATGCACATCGAATATGTCACTAACAATCCAAGCTATGCCCTTGGCTGTATACGCAGAAACTTCTCTCAGCCTCCATCCCAGCTGCAGTTACTTTTATATCAAATACTAACTCACTTTAGTCGATGCTATACCTAGAATCGGTTCATAATCGGTCAGCTGGCTTCATTATTTCGCATTATTCTCGCACGGCTAGTGTTTTTTTAATGAATTCGAAACTTGGTGTGACTAATCTCATAATTGGTAGAAAAATTTCACGTCTCAGTCTTTTCCACTGCATTTTCTTTCATAACGATATATTAAAACAAAGATTTTTCTTTAATCCCATCATACCCATCATCATTTGTTTATATTCCGCTTAAAGTTGCCATCCCTATTTTTTTGTTTAATTCTTTCGTACCGAAGACCAGCACTGAGTGGAGCCAGTTTCCGCCCCAAATCGCATGCATTAAAGACACGTCATCCTTCACGACCCCCATTACCATGTATATCATCGAACAAGCGTCTTTATCATAATTTTTGGTTTTTGCCTGTACTTATTCACTATGCATAAATTTTATTTTTTAGTTCTTACACCCACCCACTCTATAACGCCCTGCGGGCTCTTAGGGTATTGTAATAAATAAACATATAAATAAATAATCCCCTGTTTTCAAGCAGGCTTCAATATTAGACCTAGAGTGCTGGCAATATAAAACGATATGCGACCGCTGATAATGTAGCTTCTTGTTCGTTACTGATTGTGTGCGTTCTGTACGTGCGCAACAACAGCATGTGACTTGGTGTTTCTAGTTACGTGATGAAAATTCTTTTAGTCACGGCAACCACGGCCGCTAGATGGAAGGCACTTGAATGAGCTCCTTTGAGCTCGTGTGCAAAATGAGCTCGTGTGCAAAATCTGCACACGTGTAAATCTTTGCGTGGAGTTTTGAGATCGTCTTTCATTTTATCACATCTACACACATGTCATCTGTTGCAGTTCGACTAACGGGCCGACTTCCAGAGTAAAGATGGTGTGCTCGTTTTCTCCGCGGAGCGGCTCTGGGTTAATTTGCTCGTCTTAACTGGTTAGCAGAAGCGAAATTCTTTCTCAATACATTCAAAAAGTAAACTATTCGGTGACAGCGGTCCTTGCTCCGCCGTACAGGTATGCGCTCATTATAGTTAAGGGCGCTTTTACATGGAATTCTTGCAGGTTGTGCGTAAATAACCTTCACCTACGCGTACTGCTCTCGTGCTTTACTTATTTGATACATCCCCGCCTGTATACCCGATCTTCTGGACATGCTTATTACTATGTCTTAGGAGGGATGAATGCAACGCAGACTGGAACTTCGGTGGACCGAGTCTAAACTTTGCGGCGGAAGTGTTCAGGGCTCTGCCATCAAGCAGGAAGGAGACGCTCATGCACGCCAAGCGTTTTCACTCGGAAGTGCATGGGATGCGACAATGATGCACGATCGGTTTCTAACACAGCATCGGCATGACCGTTCCCGTTTTAGGAGAGCATCTCTAGATTAATATAGATTGCGCCGAAATGGAGCCCAGTAGACAAAAAAAACGACAAATTGGTACAGTTTCATGTGCCGTTGCGCTGCTTCATGATGAACAATACTCAGATTGCGTGCTTTGCCTCGCATGTGCGACGGGCCCTTGAATCGTTTGCGCAAAAAACAGATAAAATCGCTTAAGCCATTGTAGTGTAATGTGTAGAATGCATGTATGCATGTAGGTACTACACACGTATATGTACGTACATGTATTGTAAATTTTGGCGCTCGAAGTTAATTCAGACCTGTCTTCCGCGCTCTGCTTTTTAGGCTTTGAACGTTCACTTAGAAAGCCAGCATTTGTTCCCCACATCATTAACATGGGCTTGTCGTTAAGAGCTAGGCGAATCGCTTTGTGGGGCGGCCAACGGAGTAATTAACGCGTTCCCCACCATCCACTGTGCGGAATTCACCGCGCTGCCTGCGTCGTTGAGTAGCATGCTCACGTCGCCTTTCTTCCCTTGCGCTGGCGGCGTTTCTTCTAGCCTCCCGATTCTCGGCTGCGGCAGCTTCGCGCTCGCTGTTGCGCCTCTTTGGTTTTCTCCGCACACGCGCCACGCCTCTTGCCGCGCCAGTTACCTTCGTTGTCGAGCGGCTTCACGCTCCCTTTGAGCCGCTGCCGCAGCCGCTTCTTTGTGTTGCCGGGCGTCCTCGCGCCACGCTTGAGCTTGCTCTTTTGCAGCTGCTCCCTCGGCCTCTCTAATCTCTGCAGCGGCTGCACGGGCTAAACGCTTTCACCAGTAGAAGCCTATGCGACGCCTCGTCCGCCATGTCGTTCCTGGTGAGCTGCGGCGGCACTTTGAGGACTATACTTTGACCGGCCTCGCGCGCTTAGACGGTGGGGAAACGCTTTGAAGGCGGCTGTTCGCACGAGGATGGAACGACGGCATTAGCGCACATTGCGACTGGGAGGGCTTGCGAGCGAAGGTTGATCTGAATTCGTTCTTTGCGACTAGTTAAGGAACGTTTCGCTCGCCCGTTTGTACTTTTGGGTGCGTCACTTGTCCACGCCTGCTAAGACTTCTCGCTTGATTCTAATGTTCGCAACGGTGTTGCAGAGTCTAGCGGACGGGTTTTCCTCCAAACTCGCCCTTGAATATGATTCGCGCCTAAAAGAAGCTTCAACGCACCACGAGTTTGTTGTACTTCCTGAAAAAAATAATAAAAACAACAAAAGTCTAAAGTGTTCTTATCACAAGTCTTTAAAAAATTCCAAGAAAATGTTTTATCAACCAACGATGTTTTCTAACTTATGCCCATCTACCGCATTATTCAAATGAGCATAAAGCCGAGCGAAATTGTTCAAAAGTGTTTCTTTTTTCGACACTAGACTATACGAGCGAACAATATGGCCACTAAGGGAAAGGGCATACGAGAACTTCCCGCATCACAAAGACCAACGCTCACATCTCAAACCGTGATGAAGAGCACACGATCCGCATCGTGAATCACCTAAAGGGTTCTTAACTGGTTGGTCCCTGACGATGCGTTCTTATCATTGTATTTATGACGGCTTCTGTCGTCGAAATTCTGCTCGAACTGATTCCAATAACCGCTAAATGCTCATCAAACCGCCGAAAACCCTTGACGCTGCGACAGGCCATCTAGATTGCCTTTAAACCGGGCCCCTTTCGACGACGGACAGGGAACCCCATATGAGTTTCAATCGCTGTCGTCCTTCAGGGTGCACTTGACAAGACGTTGGCGATTGATTGTAGACCGACCACGCAGCTTCAATTTCCGTTCGTGCGTTTTTCGAGCTGGTCGAGCTGCTTTTGAGGCCACTTCGTCCCTTCGGTACAATTTGTCTGAAACTCAGCTTTGCTTAGTTTCTTTTTTTTCCTCGTTCTTGTCTTGTAGTCGGGATCATCCTTCCTCCTACGCCACAATTTTGTCAATTTTTATTTATTTGTTCTGTTCCTAAAGTAATATTCCTTGCTGTAGGACGTTATACCTTTATCTCACTCCTTGCGTTTGTCGATTTGTAAAAAGGAGCCTGTAACACCACAAGACTACCATGACCAACTTTTGGGAAAGATGCATGCGAAGCCAAAAGAATGAAGGCGCGTGTATTTCTTTAAGGTACGCTATTGACACGAGCAGCACATAGTCTGTACGAACCCTGATAATAAAAGAATTTTAGTTTTCGTGAGGCCGGCTGATGTAGGCCAGTGAATCTGACGTACGGTTGCGGCGCCCAAGGTGAACGGATCGAATGCAGTCCAAAGTAGCCGCATTTCGATGGAGGCCAAGTGGGGAAACGCCCCATTGTTGTGAGATGTCGGCGCAAGTTAGATAGCCCTATGCGGTAAAACTTAGTCCGGTCCGGAGGCCTTCTTTGCGGCATCTTGCGTAGCCCAAGTAAAGCCTCCGGACTTGAATTAGGCTTCCCTACCGCAAAGCTCGTTTTCGCGGATGCTGCCTTACCTGGCTGCATGACGCTAGCCCCAACCTGCCTGCACTCATAACTCTCACAGTCATCAAAAGAAGAAGAAAAAAATGGTTTCGAACGCTTCAGCGATTTCTAGTCAGCGTCCTGTAATAGTGAGTGCGGTGGTGCGTGCGCGCCGAATCCACACATTCAACTCAATCAATATGCAGTAACTACGTCATGTGACTTCGGCGTATACAAGGTGGCGCATATGTATGCGCCAGCTCAGTAAACATGCATATTACGGATAAATTTGCTGTTCTTTTGAAAGCAAATGGGATATCATGGGTTTAAAAAAAAGAGGAAGCCTAAATTATTTTTAAAAATGCTCTACGAGAAAGAGCACTTTACTAGTTTTTATTATCCCGAAATTGCTCTCCCGGCATGATAAAGCCCATGAAAACTAGCTCAAGTTTTATGTATTCCTCTATTGTGCTCGTGATAGAAACAGCCTTCATCATGGTAAACACACTCGAGAAGTTACGCATTCACAGAAAGCTTAGAAGCACCAGAACAAGGTGCAAAAATGTCTTCAATATTTTCACAACTAGAATTAGCTAAATTATCAGGCAACAGCTGCGCACTCTTTAGAAGGATAGTATGACATAGTGCTTTCACTAAATATTATGGTGCCAGAGTTGCTTTAACAGTCAGTTAAACATATTTACTCCCCAACATCAGGAAAATCAGGCTATGTTTCGAAGTGAGCTCATCTGAGAAACGTTCGTGACTTTTTTTTTTTCGTCAGTTGTCGTGTCTTATCTTTATTTATTTTTGCTCGAACCGCAAGTGCGGGCGTGCAGCATGGCATCGGCTGTGTAGGCATATGAAAAAAAAAAAATGAGATCTCGTTCCTCCCTTCTAGGGCAGAAATTTTTAATAGCTCCATATTTTAAGAATGTTTTAAGAAATGTTGACTAGATTACTTGACATAATAAATAAAAAACGGAGCTGAGTAATTTGCATTTCAACTTTAGTAACTGTACCTATCCAGTTCCGGAAAACTGATGCTAATTAAAACTTACAAAGCCCGAAGTAAAAAAGATGCTTGCATTGCTAACTAAACCTGAAAATAAAAAAATTGATTATTTGATTCCTTCTTCAGGTCTTTATTTCCTGCAAAAAAATATAAAAAACATGTCAGCTCTTGCTTCATCGCTCCCAAATTTTGCTGAGTAAAAATATAATTATTATTTTGCGAAATGAAAACGACCCGCACTGAGGCATGACGGCCTTCACCGCCATTTAACTTCTATTTTCGCAGTACACGTAGGAATGCCTGGTTATTGCTGTACTTTAAGTGGGTCTCCCATAACCTTCTACATCTCTATAATATTGAGGTGAACGATTAACGCTAACAGAGTGCTGGCAGATCAAACAAAATTAAACACGTCTTCATGGTGCCAGAACCTTAATTGCGCTTCAATTCCCTGAAGCAAAATAGCCACGCAAATGGCATGTCACAAAGCGAGAAAGAGAGCCCCAACTTTTCTCCAGCCCCGAGGCGATAAATCCTAACCAATAGCTGCCCACCTCCCTCCTTTCACCACCTAAATCGGATCACGTGTCCACAAATGACACATTCCATATGGTGAGGGCCCACCTGGACAACAATCTCGGTCGTAGCACGTTAATGTGGCAGTTTTCCGTCACATAACACTACGCTCACAACTGCATAAAGCCAGGAGAAGGTCCCTCTTTTATATATACCCCGGAAATGGGATCGACAGGGGGCTTGCTATGTCCCCGGTTTTTTGCGCGTCATGTCATTGGGGAGGTGTCAGAGAGCCCTGGTTCCGAAGTGCCCCGAGGCTGCGCAGCCTGCGATCCTATAGGCACTTCGTAGGGGGTGCCTCACTGATGTCTAGGCCGTCCGCTATCGTGCGCTAAAGTGAGTGATCGTTGCCTGGGAACATAGGCCCGGAATATTTGTTTATTTGCCTGCACGCGACCTCTAGCAACCTTCAGCGCGACGCTCCCACTGCTTACGGTTCTTACTCGGTGATGTCACTTCACGCGCTGCCTGCTTTGCCACCTGAGCCTTTATTTCTTCCATGTCGTTTTCACGGCCCCACCGCTTTTATAGTTGTTATAGAGTTCAGCCTTCCTCTGTAATGTCTTTCATGTGAACGCAGGGTAGAGGGAGACTTAGATTGTTTGAAAGTGTGACGCGTCTTGCGCTGAATAATTGGAGCAATAAAATGAAACGCCCCTTTTATACAGGGTGTGCTCAGTGATTGCTTCCAAAAGTTTTGAAAAATAATGTGGTTTAATAGAAAAAAAAATCTTTGGAGGAACATACTTTGAGCCGCGGCGGACGTCCGTTATGCAGCAGATCATACGAGTCATTTAACCAATTAACCAATCGTTGCTAATAACATTTTAACTAAAAGTCCACCGGTTATACCCCCAGTGGTGGCTCAGTGGTTAAGGCGTTCGGCTACTGAGCCGGAATTTCCGGGATCTAACCCGGCCGCGGCGGCCGCGTTTCGATGGAGGCGAAATGCATAAAGCGCCCGTGTGCGCAGTTCGATGTCAGCACACGTTAAAGATACCCAGGTGGTCAAAATTATTCCTAAGCCTTCCACTACGTCACCTTTCTTCCTTTCTTCTTTCACTCCCTCCTTCATCCCTTTCTTTACCGCTCGATTCGGGTGTCCAGCGAGATGTTTGACAGTTATCCCCAATACCAATTTTCCGCTTAGTGTAAATGGCGAGTTCATAGCCGCAGACAAGCCGATGCCATATCAGTTTTTCACATAAGAAAAATTTCTCTAAAGCCCTGAAGCGCGACGAAATGCCGTGCATTTTTTTTCGCACAAAACCAAAACTGAGCTCATGTGGCACGCGGGAGGCTCGATGCAAACACAAAATCCGCTGATGGCGTGTCGCAATGACTACGGCGCAAACTTCGAACTGCCTGCGCCATTCTACCGCGCCGGGCACATTCTTTTGCTTCGTCGCTTTCGAAAATAACGACCTCGCAGCTGCCGATGGCTATCCTTTTCCTTGCATCAGGCGAATGAGTAAAATAATGCGCATGACGTGGTAGGTGGCGCAGGCAGTTTGAATTGGACACCGCTGTCATTGCGGCACGTCATCAGCGTGCGTTGCGTTTGCAGCGGGCTTCCTGCACGCCTCATATTCACAATTTCAGTTTTGCGCGGGGGATAAAGTACTACATTTTCTCGCGTTACAAGGCATTAGGTAATGTCTTCTTCTTGGTTTGAAAAGCTGCTATGGCTTCGTCATGTTCACGGTTTCGAACTCTCCATTGGCCATAACCACGACACGATGATAATTAAAAAGTTCATTATTACATTTTGGTTGCTTACCTGCTGATTGGGTGATGTTTACAGTAACTCGCGTCCACCGTGGCTTACAATTTGGAAAGGTTTTTTTTTTCTTTTTTGAGCTCCCTAATCTTGGCAAATTTTAAATGTTCGCTGAAACACCCTGTATACAGTCTCATTCGCCACCACTGCTCTCGCAACACTCGTGGCCGGTGGCCTAAACTGAACTGGACGCTGCCAGAAATTAGCGCGAAGGCGTTTATCGACCGCTGTCGGCGCCGCTACCGTCTGCTGCCGGCTTCCCGGGGTGGAGCTGCTTCGCCCACGCATTAGAAATTGCGGCTATTGTTTTCTCGCGTCTGCGAGCTTTTTAGCTGCAAAAAAGATGACGGGGACGCTGCAACGGTTGCGGACAGTGAGTTCATCGCGGTGTCTCTCTCTTAAGACAGCCCATGCATATGCAAGGCGATACTTGTGCAAAGAACTCACTCTGGATGACCAGCTTCGGTGCCACCAATGCTGTAGTATGTCGTGATTCAAAACTCCTGCATCCTCGTGTTGCGCAAAGAGAACTAAATGTATGGGTGTATCTGATTAGCACGGGGCATGCGGACTATGAGGGGGCGCTTTTGACAGTGTGCCAACTGTGGTCACGTCGGCAAATTTATTTCTTCCTAGCATTTAATTTCTTCCGGAACACCCGCTGCTCTTGAGTGGATTATTGGGGTGGTGCACTTTGATTAGAAAGGTGTAAAAAAGAAAGTAATCTGTCCTCTAGCGCACACTGTCTCATAAAAGGGTGTGCTGTATGGAGAAGAGCTTACTCCCTTTTTGCTTCCATATGGGTGTATTCTTGTTTAGTGGTAGCGGGAGCTTTGCCACGTTCGTGTCAACGATGAAGAGAATAAGGTTTAAAATGAAAAAAAAAACTCAAAACAAAAAGTTGTAATGCCAACGCCCTGAGTCAACGTCAGCACTTTCTTAACTCTAATTAGCTCACATTTCTAGTCCATAGTTTTTTGTTTCTGCGCACATCAGTGCAGAAAAAATAACAGGCTCAATCTTCATTAAACTCCGAGTTGAAAAGACCGGTGCGCAGCATACAGCATCTCATTTCCGGATTTCTTTTAAGGCGCGCATTGTCTGTAGATCCAATGTTCATAACCGCAAAAACTAGGTACCTATGATTGCTACAATGGCAGGGGTAGCGAGCGCCATTTTTTAAGCGTGGCGAAAGTGCTTTCTGCGGGTGCATGGTTGCGCGCCCTACTCTTCCAGATTATCCTTTCCGTTGACCCAAAGGGACATTTGGCCCAAAGCCAGAACTTTTCGAAAGTATTTTTTTTTTCACAAACTCTTTCTCTCCAGTGCTCCGAAGGAACACTATAGGGAAAGCTCGAGACCACGTCATTTAGTTATCGCTGCCACGAATTGGGATCTCAGAAAGCACTATTAGCCCCTGATGGGCCAGGAGACTGGAAACCAGCTTTGGCGCCGCCTTGATGTGTCTCGTCAGCACTTGGCGATTTGTTAACTTTGGGGAGACGAAATGAGTGCATTTTAAAGAAAAACCAGACTGTTTTCTCTTTTCTTTGCTGTCTTTCACGCGCTTGTTCTGCCGAATTTAACAGCTCCAATTCATGCGCTGCTGATGCGTCCTCAAAAATCCAGCAGAGCAGGCGACGGTAGCACTGCTTTACACATCTCGTCCGAGCGCCATAAGAAGCGCTTTTCGGTGTCAAGCATAGTCTGTATTTCACGTCAGCAAATGTTTTTACGTCAGCGCCGCTGATGAAGGACGTTTAAACGCTTTGAAATGTGGCGTTAAAAGCGAGAACGCTGTAGAGGTGTGGACATGAGTAAAGGGAACAAGCTATTCCGCTCAAAATACAACTACGTTTTTCCTATCGGAAACGAAGGAAGATTGTTTGACCATGAGAAAGCACTCTAGCATCCACTACCAGCATGCATATACCTTAGCTGGAAATTTTCAGTTATGCAACCTATGGAAACTGTTAGCAGCAAGTAGCGTACTCAGTTTACTTTTGTCCCCAGTAGTGCATCGGGCTGAAGCGAGTGACCACCGAACACCTGTGTAGAGGATGCCATACCAGGAACGCATTTGTTAAATGCATGGTACGCCCTTTTTTTTTTTAAGGCGTAAGCCTTTCTTGGCTCACGAGTGGCGTGGACGGAAGTTGCAGACGGAAGTTGTGCGCAAAAATTGTCCGCACGAACTTTCAATCGTTAGTTGTACGGTAATTAAAATGAAATGTAAAAGTTGACTAAGCAACAGTTGATAAGCAACATATATGTAATGATAGTAGTGACAGCAAATAGATAGTCAAAATAGTAATAGTGATAATGATAGCTACTGATAGTGACAGTGACAATGTTAGCTACTGATAGTGATGGTGCTGGAGATATATAGTGATAGTGATGACGACAGTGATGATGATAGCGATGAGAAAATGTAATAAAATTTAAATATTAAGAACTAAAATTTAAAAATAAATGAGAAATAGAAGTAATATAAAGTAAAGAAGTAAATAAAAATAGAAAAAGTAGAAGTTAAAAATAAAACTAACAGAAATAAAAATACAGGTAAAAATGAAAAGAAAACAAAACATGAAAACAAAATAAAAGTCTATCAAATGAAAAGTTAAAAATGGAATGAGAGAGGGGAGAGGGGAAGGCTTTCGCGTTTCAGCTCTTAAGCTGACTTAAGTACAAACCTGCAGTTTTTTTTCCATTGCATGTTCCCCAGTTCCGGCAATCTTTCCGAATAAGTTCTTAATGAGTCTACATAATATACCCCCCGGTGCCTGTGCCATGCCGAACGTGTGACCACGCCTGCAGCCATCAGACGGCAGGTTATAACAGCAGGCGCTTCGAGCAAACGGCCAGACGCCGACTGAGGCACGTCAATCGTCAGATGAGGACGCTGAGCCAATGAAAATGCTTGAATCCCTCCTACGTTGCGGACATGAACGTTTCGGCACCGAAAAAAAACAAGATGGCGACGGCGAGCGGTTCGGTTTTCTTGGAGAGGATCACGAGCCGCTTTTGCTTTCAGTTTGTACTGCGTTTCGTGGCGCGTGCAAATACTTTCTGATAACGTCCATAATAACTCGATTTAGATGTGATGGTTGTTCGTATAAAACATCCCAACGCAGTAGGGGAGCGCTCTAACACTAGCGCTAAATACTCTTTTTGAAAACATTTGCCAATAAAAATACAAATAAAGACAATTTAATTGTCAGCAGCTGTCACTTCCGAGCCGTGCTTTGTGTGAAAATGTGCAAAACAGCTTTGCCGCTACTATGGCGGTCTTGCAAACCCTCCAGCGCAGGCGTGGCGTTAGTGTGATCCAAAATGGCGCCAGCTAAGCGCTCGCCTTAACCCTGAAAGCTGTAGTCGGCATCCGGGCACAATAGAAAGACGATTGCGTCGTGGCGCGAACCGACAGAAAAATGAGGGAGGGTCAAAAGTAGTGTTCCTTCTTCCCTGGCCCAAGAAGCAGCGCTGTTTCACTTTGAGCACTGTCCCTGGCCAGCTTAAGAATTTACAAATTACTCGGGGAGGTACAGGCCCGCGTTCATGCAGGACGTAAACCGCGAGGTATAAAAACAGCTGCAAAAAGCCGCACTCCACTCACGGTTCATGGTGAGTGTCACTGAGCTGCTCGCCGGCCTGGTCAGGTTGCTGTTGCTCGCTTCGCAGGTGAACACGGCGCCCAGGTGGTCCCGCCGCAGGCTGCGCACGTGCAGCGTCGCCTTCTTCACTCCCTGCTCGGTGCGGTGGAACACGTGGTGCAAATGCGTCGAGCCCTGTCTCCATGTCACCCGGGGCTCCGGCTTGCCTGCGCAGCGACCGACTCGTCGTCACCAGCGTGGGAGAAGAGCGCGCTCCTCTGCCGCGGCGCGCGCGTTACTCACACCCGGGCTCGCTGTTCGCGCGAAGACAAAAAAGCGCAAAAACAATGCACGCCCCAAGAGCGGGAGACAAAGGGATACGCGGGGCGCCCGGCGTCGGTCTCGCGTTACCTGCGTAGATGTACTACAAGCGCGCATCCGCCGGCGGATGCAGGCGCTGGCCGTCTTGAATAAGAGGGGCCCCCGCCGTACCAACTGCGCCACGACGCAACAAAGGACGCTTTGGCTCGATGCTGATCCTAGGGCGCGCAGAGTTTTGTGCGGCGAAATATTGCGCCTAGAGGAAAACGAAGAAACGAAGGAAAGCCGTTTAGTCGGGAAACTTAGGATGAGCGAGTGGAAGGTGTAGAGTTACGTTGCTGCGATGGAAAAGAGCGATATAGATTACACGGCCACCCTCTTAACTTGATTTAACAGGTTTAACGTTAGAGGTACTGCCGTCGTGAGGGAACTTTACTGGACGACATAACAGCGATATTGCCACTGTTGTGGGCTTTCGACAGCAGCAAATGTTTATCATTAAATGTGGAATAGTCAAGAGTACGCCAGATAACACTTTTTACGATTCCATGGTTGCCTTCTTGCCTAGCTGAAGTAAAATATTTTGGTTTAGAAGTGCAGGACCATACATATATTAATTTAGCTTCTATTTCGTTATGCTAAGAGAAAAATAAATGGGAAAATTGTATAACTCTATTCATCAGTTATATATATCACTTTTTTTTACAAAAGTACCTGTACATTCTTCTGAATGTGAAAGAAACCATATTTGCTTGCAGACACTAAAAGAAAGAGTACAAAAAATTCATAAATATAGCAGAAATCGGTGAAAAATTAACCAACACCATAAAATGCCATCTCGAGCTATTTCTAAACCAGTATTGTAGCCACTTTTCTCATGCAGAGCGCACGCTAGCGTAACATCACTGCTAACACTAGACTTTGAATATTGCTTCCATAAATTCTTTCTACGCTTAGGATTATCGAATTCAGGGGCATTTATCATCACTATAAATACTGTAACCATTACCACTTTTGCGTGCTCGGTACTGAATTGCTCTTGTAGGCGATGATCGCTCAGTCAGTCCTTGGCAGACTTGTGTATAAAGAACGCACCAACGTAAGAAGAAAAGTTGTGCCTCGAGAGCTGCAAAAAGAAAAAACAAACAAACTACATCCGATTTGCAAGAGAACGCATGAAATGGTTAAATCCAGTTGCCCCTTTCTCTCTCTCTCTCCCAGACGCACCCGCACTCACATACGCACGCGTGCGCACAAGCATGCTCAAGAACAGGCTTAATTTATGAGTTTCAAACAAATCTCGACTATCAGAAACTTTTATCTCAGCGCAGAGCTGTTTTTTTCTAGTCTATAGTAATGCCGACATTGAGGCGAGTTGGTTGATCAACTTGAATGCATACGTTGCCTCGAACAAGTGGATAAAAAGGACAGGAAACGACCGACTCACCTGAATAATGCGCGAATTCCTCCGCGCAGTTCTATTTATAGCAGTTCTGTCACCTTTCATCTGCGCGTTTCAGTGCACCGCCACGGTATTGGCGCACGCTGCGTGTATACTTTCCTGCGCGCCGCGTTAAAATGTCGCTTGCAGCAGCGCTAACGTGTTTTTTTTTTCATTTGTATTTAAGTATTCACTTCTATTAAGGATCACGAAGAGCATATAACCCGCATATTCTACAGGAGCGTCTAAGTCGCATACGACCCGCGCGCTACTACATCTAGAGCGGCGAGCAACAGAAGTGCGCCGCTAGTTGCGGCGGAGCGGATACGAAGTGCGCCACTATGTTTCTCCTAAAGGTGCAAACAAACAGCACGCATTTACGAATATAAAGACAGTTTATTAAGTTACAGCGAAATGAGGCTATATAAAGCCTGTACAAGGTTCGTTCGTGTCAACACGTGCATCGCTGTGCAGCGCAAACATTTCCAAGTTAATGCGTCGTTCTTCTCTGACAGCACACTGAGCATCCAAACTGGGGTCGAAGGCAGAATAGCGGCATAAAAGCGGCTGGAAAAACACGTAGTCAAGGGAGGTAAGGTATCTAATATCTTATTCTGCTTTCACACGAAATTATTTTTAGTCTCCCATCGAAAAGTGGCAGCGATAGCGGTCACGTTCATGACAACCGACAGGCCCGTGCTTTATCCTCCTCATTTCCTTCTGGTCACTACTGCTACTGCTAACTAATTAACAAATGTGGTGCAAGTCACGTTGCGACAGTGAACAAAATTCCTACCATATATTTCTCTTGTGTGGGTCTTGTGAAAACCAGCGCGGGCAGCCGAGTCTGCATTTCACTTTTAATGCTTCAGTCTTTAAGCCCTTGCCACTTACTTTTGGTAGCTGCCACGAGCGAAAGCTGCATGCAACTAAAAAAATAAAGCGCCCCTGGCTAAAAGCACTTCAAGTTATATTCGTGCTCTGTTTTTTCCGCGTCAATAAAGAACTTCCGGCAAATTTTGACTGCATAGCGCGTGGGTAAAATATCTAAATACCTGCGCAAGGATGAAGCAACGACGGATGAACTATTTTAGGGCCCGCCCGCTCATTTCCATGACAGTCCTAATCAACATGCCAGATTACAAAAAATACATCGAAGAATTTTGAAGCATTCAGAAAGATGGCCTCCGTGCAGTCGCTTGGCTGGCTCATTGTTCGCTCACTGCACAGCGGAGAAGAAATCGTTCCGCCTCGGGCAACGTGAGAGCCACTATAGGCTTTCAGTTTCTGCCCCTGCTTCGTGGCTCGCGTCCTTGTATTCTCGTGCATAGTAAAAAAAAAGGCACAGACAGGAAGTTGGCAACGACGCATGAAAGTGCGACGGCGTTTTTAAATCTCCTGTTGCCACACGAGCGGCGTAGTCCTCTAATATTGGGAAAAATTATAATTAGCCCAGCTTTTCTTGCGCCTTCCCTTCATTTACCGGCTCAGAGATAACTATATGGCGCAGTTAAGTTAGATTAGCCCCGGCGTCCCGTCAGTGCCTTTGCTTCGAAGCAGCAGCAAGCGCAGACGCGACAGAGCTTCCCGTACCACTCAGCGGAAAGGTTCGGTCTACAGATGAAGCCAACTACACCAAATTTTTGCACAGGCTTAACTGTGCCGAGATATGCAGCATATGCAAAAGAATGCTCGCTAAATCTGATCAATACTGGCTACACCACATATTCTTTACGACAGAGATTCTTGCTTTTGCGTACGGTGAGACGATAACTTTACCATTTCTCTGAAGTCCTGGGTATCTACTTTTCCTAATTGTTTTTTGCAATTATTAGTTTCTTGTCATTTTGTGGCGACTTGTGTATCACTCGCGTTGCTTGAACTATAGTGTCTGCAACACGATTGCCGTGAGCTTGACGTTATAGCCACCACGCCGTTTGACGATGTCAACGCCGTGACGTGATTTATTTAAACCTCAATGCAAAGTTGGTAAAAAGCAGTGCCGTAAATTACAAGCACTGCGGTTCCTGTGAACAACTTCAAGTGCTAAGTGAAGAAAAATTATATTTATTTGCTCTGATGGATTCACCGCGTTCGCTTGAGCGCTGAGTCACGCCTAGCTTCCCGGGTTTATGATGTGACCGGTGTGCTAGCTGGATTCCTAGGAACCCAAGTAAACCCTGAGTTTGGAACCAGTCGGCGAAGCTGAAGGAACACCATCTTTTTCAGCATCTATCAATAATAATGATAATTGCTTGGGAGTAAAGGAAATACGCTGTAGCTGTTTCCCTCATCGGGGACACCCGAACTGTGCCGTGAGGGAAAGGATCAAGGAGGTAGTGAAGAGAGGGAGAGAGAGAAGGAGAGAGCGGTGCCATTGGAGAATTACGGATAAATTTCGACCACCAGAGGTAATTAAGGTGCCCTGATATCGCGCAGCACACGGTCTTACTTTGGATATCGCAGCCATAGAAATGCGGCCCTTGCAGCTGGGGTTCGATATTGCACACACACACTGGTGTCCAAAATCATAACGCAGTAACCACTGAGACACTATGATTGGTGTCTCTCAAGAAAGCTGGTATGTATGTATATATATATATATATATATATATATATATATATATATATATATATATATATATATATATATATATATATATATATATATATATATATATATATATACCAATAGTGATTTCTGGCAGCTGATATGGTCAATATGATAGAAAATCACCAAAAATTGAAAAAAACATGACAGGAATTAATTCATGACGTTTCGACTGGTCCTCCAGCCGAAACGTCGTGTATTAAGTCCTGTTATGTTTTCAATTTCTTGTTGATTTTATATATATATATATATATACATATATATATATATATATATATATATATATATATATATATATATATATATATATATATATATATAATTTAGAGAAAAAGACTTCTTGGCACGGTCAGTAGTAGTGAATAAACAGAGAGCAACGTTTGAAACAATGTAATTTGACGTTTCGGCCGTGGAACGGCCTTCATCAGAATCTGATGATTCCACGGCCGAAACGTCAAATTACATTGTTTCAAACATTGGTCCCTGTTTATTCACTATATATATATATATATATATATATATATATATATATATATATATATATATATATATATATATATATATATATTTCTGACGTTGCCAACTGTAGGGAACCGCACAAACTCCCTCCGAAAGAGTGATCATTGTCCTCACAATAGGGTGTGCTAGTTTAGACCAGGGGCAGTATTTCGTAACGTTCTGCTGTCTTTTTTCCCCTGACATCATCATTCATTGATCGCGGCTTCCGTGTAACGTAGGTCCTAGAAGACGACGTCCGTGACAGAGGGAGAAACGAAAATAAAGGGAAACTAGACGTTATAAAACATGGCTTCATAATACGTTTATCAAGGCTTATGTGCGGCCCAATATAATTCGTCGGCCGGTGCACTTCAGTCTCTTCGGTTGGCTTTGCAGTATGTGCAAGGGCCAGGATATCAAGGATAGGTTTCTGGTCTGCGCGTGCAGAAGAGTGTAGTGCTAGAAAAAGCGTAAGGAGAGAAGTATTGGTGGCTGCATGACGAAAGGGGTCACCTGTTTGCAGTCCAGGAGGAGTGCGCAGACACGCGAATGGCTGGCAGTGGGCAACAGTTAAAACGGTGGCCTTCAACGCGCGGCGATTGCAGCCACTGACCGGTAAGGTCCCACTCCCCTGAGCCGAGCTAGCGCTCTCCACAAATGCGACGTGTGTGAAACCTAGAAGAGCCATGCTCTACCTCATCCGCGCAAACGATGAGGCGCTCCCATCAACATCATTAGCATCATAATTATTAAGAAGGTTTAGTACACCGCTGAAAAATGACCTTTGCAACTGGCTTCCACCTGGAGATGTCCGGGGCTAACCATGGGCACCCTCTCTCAGCATACCTTTCAGTCTCACATCGTCACTTGATATTTTAACACTCTCCCCGCCCCCATACCCATTTCCTGCGTTTTCTTTCTGTTACCATAACAGGGAGCCGTCTATCTGCTGTTTTCCTTACACGTCCTGCCCAAGTTCATTTTCTCCCCTGGATTTCGGCTATGAAACAATTAACAAGTGTTTGTTGCATACTGCACTCATACGTTGCCCTCACGTTGCCCTTCAATTAATTTCAAGCGTTCCCGATAGCCCTCTAATTTCGACTCTATAAATACGCTGACGAGGTACATGGGCTGTTTACGCTATATTTGAGCGGCGTGGTTAAGCTTTTGTATATAACTTGACGTTCATAATTTGGTAGTGCTTGAACGACTGTAATCAGCTATTCAGCTTTAGCTGATGTCTTCCTCATTTTCAGCTTTTCCTCTCACAACACGTTACGTTGCTGACGGAGACCTGGCTGCATGCGGGAGGAGTCCTTGATAATGAAGTTTTTCGCCCGTCGTACAAAACACTAAGATGTGACAGGCAGTCCCGAGGGGGTGGGGTAGCCATTGTTGTTAAGGAAAGCATAAACGTGATTGTTTTACCGGCTATTCCCGATCACGAAAGTACATTCTGTAAACTTCCAACAACAGATCATGGGTTTCTTGAGCAACTATATGACTATGTACTGCGTTTCCGGGGGGAGCACGTAAAATTTGTCATAGCTGAGGATTTTTATTTACCGAATATTGACTGGTCAGCCATGGATGTAATGGGCATAAATTCTAGGCACTCTGACCTTCTTTTAAACATTGTTTTTTCGTGCGACCTGGCTCAGATTGTTACTGCTCCAACCAGGACTACTGCTACAACTAGTCATATACTTGACTTATTGTTTATAAGCACTGCAATGAAATGTACATGCGTTGATGTCATGAATGGTCTCTCAGATCACAAGTTAGTGTCTGCCACCTTTTACTTTCAAAAGTGTTCTGGAAAAAATAAGTCCACGATTGTTGTGAAAGATTTCAATAGGGCAGATGATGTGAGCATCCTCGACTACTTAGAATCAAATTTGGATTGTTTTAGTGCTGAAGAAAATGTAAATGCATTGCGGGGTAAGTTAAAAAAAATTCGCCATCATTGTATTGCCATGTTTGTTCCCGAAAGGGTCAAGAAAAAAACATAATGCCTTGGTTTCGAGACAAATAATTCATATGAAACGAAAGCTTAAGAGAATGAGGCGCTCAGGTAGGCCTCGAGATTCAGTTATGAACACGCTAAGTACCGCGCTGAAAACGGAGATGAGAGAAACTAAGGGCACCTTTTTCACCGTCACTTTAGGCAATTTTCTTAAAGAAGCGCCGGATAAATTTTGGAGGTACTTAAGAGGCAATAAATCCAGCAGTATTTCATTATTGGTTGACGGCTCACCGGCTTCAGATGCTAAAACAGTTGCAGATGAATAAGAAGTACACTCATTAAATTTATTAGTGCTTATCTAGAAAACCGGTGTCAATATGTTCAAGTTGACCAGTCCTGATCAGAGACCCTGCCAGTAACTTCAGGAGTGCCCCAACACCCAGTATTGGGGCCAATTCTTTTCCTTATTCATGTTAATGATATCGTAAAAGCTGTTCGCAGTGATTTTATGATAAAGCTTTTCGCAGAGTACTTTGTTCTTTAGACTTCAATTAAATCTAAAACCGACCAAATTTAGATCAAGAAAAGTCTCGAAGAAATTTCGGACTGTTGCACGAAATGGGGCATGTATTTAAATACCGATAAGTGTTTAGTTCTTCGTATATGCAGGACCAAAACAGATTTGCTGCATTCTTACTCAGTTAATGGCATTTCATTTAAAGAATCATCGGCAGTAAAATATCTAGGCGTCACTATTAAAGAAGATCTGCGATGGTATACCCATATTAATAACATCTGCTCCAAAGCCTTTAGGTCTCTCTGGTTTATCCGGCGTAAGCTTTCAAAAGGTCCTGTAAATGTTAAATTAGCAGCATATAAAGCGTTCGTGAGACCATGCTTGAAGTATGCTTGCTGTCTGTGGGGCCCCTTCACTGACAAAGACATAGCTAGGTTAGAAAAAGTCCAAAGGACCACGGATAGGTGCATTTGCAATAAATATAATATATCTGACAGCCCGACAGAAATGCTCAGGTATCTCGGCCTTGATACACTTAAATCCTGACGTAATGAATGTCGATTAAGGTATCTATATCTAATGTACAATAAACAGATCCTAATGAACACTCATAAATTCATTGCAGCTAACACCTCGCACGCAAGCTCCGGTTTGATAATGGCAAAATTATTCAAGAGTATGCCCCTCTGAATAACACGTTTAAATTTTCATTTTTTTTCTCGAACGATCAACGATTGGAATAAATTACAGAAACATATTGCCAATATCCCCAGTATTGATGCATACATTGCGAATTTGAGGAACATGCGTTCATAATGTTCTTGTACTCCTGTGTCCGATTTCATTTGTTTAAGTTAATGTCCTGATGCGCTGAAGTTAATGCTTATTGTGTGGTGTGGTGTGATGTGTGGTGTAACTTTTATTGTATATAATTTTTTGTGCTCACTCCTGCTTGGAGTCATACGACTCTACTGTATTTTTATAAATAAATACATAAATAAAAAATAAATAAATAAATAAACATACTTCGCATTTCTCAGTAAAGAGGAATATACACGGTTTTGTTGTTTGTAAACTAACAGGGATCTGATGAGGATACTAGCCTCATAGCGCTTCCGGCATCAATGGCACGGCGTTTGAAAAGGTTCGCGCCAGTGCAGATGACGCCTGTCGCCCAGCGATTGAAAAAGCTCGGACGGAGACGACGCGTGTCTCGCTTGTTTTGATAAGGCAGCGCAGCAAGCGAAGCATTCCGCGCAGTGTTTGATAAGGCGACAGCTTTCTTTCAGACAGGAAGTGTTCTGGAGATAACTCACAGTGCTGCCAGAGCATAAAGCGTTCAACAAGCCCGTGTATATCGATTGACAGAGCGCACTACGAAGCAGGCCATCTTGAATTCAACATTCCTGCTTTCTCACTGATGGATAGAGGTAAAACAGAGACAACCAGGAATAAATGTTAAAATCATTACGGCCCCTACGTTCATTTTCGCACTAACCTGCAACTGTTGTTGATTCACAGATAAGAAAAAAATCAGCGCACGCAGTTGCAGCCAGTACTACAATCAACGCCAGTGGCGTACGTACTACCGATCGTTATCTGCACTCGGTTATTCTTGAGCGGCGGCTTCGCATGTTGCTTTCTGCTCGTCCGTTAACGTACACCAGCGAATCTGAAGTGCCGGCATAAGCGAGCTGCGCTGCTTCGTAGTGCCAACGTAGAACCTTACTAGCGCTGGACGAATGGTCGCGAGCTGATGATCTGGATGCGTTAGTGTGGGGATATTTCCCCGAAGAGGCACTTTTCTGCAGTTTTATTTTTTTGAGCGAGTTTTGTCTTCGTGTTGAAATAGCCAAAGCTTTCTGAAGCTTCAGGGCGTGGTAGCATTTCTTTTTCGCAAACCGACAAAATTATTCTGTACTTCGCTCAGTGAGGTCCCGAAGTGCTATGTTCAATGACCGCTTCAGAATGCGAGTTGAGGAATTAACGCGTTTAAGCGAACTGCTTGAGTAATTAATGCATTGCGCCAATCTTAGGTCGATCATTATCCAGTGATGCAACCGTGACAAGATCGCTTAATTCTATCACTTGGCCGATTTGTTGCCACTTTAATACGTCTCCGCACAAACACTGTTTACATTATCGAAACACTTTGTGATCAATAGCTGCTTTTTGCGAAAGTTGCGTGTTGGGTCAACCGGTTTAGAAAAAGTTCAAAAAGCGCTGGTAGCATCCAAAGTAGCCTTTCGATTCCTGAGAGGTACTTGAATCACAGATCACACATTTTTGCTATTTGTATTCATTAGGCGACATCAAAAAGGTCTACATTTATTCGATTTCATATTCAGCCTGGCCTTCTGTGCTCTGTTCTTCCTTGCTCCAAACAAGTATGCCACAGGCACTTCTTCGGAGATTTTCTATAAAATGTGGTTGATCATTCTTAATCATTTACGAGGTTCAACAACGGGGGTTGTAGAACTCCTGCCGTGCACATCAGGAAATGTTGAATTGCGCTTTGTAGAACCTGAAGTTTAAAGAGAGAGAGAACTTGTCGACCACGCTGAGTCACAGTGTGGAGCGAACGCTTACCCCCACAGATGCGTCCTTGAGGTTGCGTTTACTTTAACGGTATACGTAATTCTCGTCTCAGGAACGACACAGCCCAGAACGTTGCGCGTATCGTGCTCCGGGTCAAAGCAGCGTCGCGAGTTTCGTCGTATGAGCTTCTGTAAAACCTCCGCTACAATTTGTATACACAAGGCCGCCATAAGTTGGGAGGAGTAAGTTCATTGTTTATTATGATTGTTGGCCGATCCTCGACGGCGTGCCCCACGCAGTTCAAATGGCTGTCACATTGCAAACAAACCCATCTTAAGGGCCTTGGACAGCAAACGTCGCGCAAAACCCGTGTTGACCGAACGATGATCTAGCCGTGAAGCGCTGTCCGGGTCTTACACGGCGTCTACTGGGCGCGTGTTCGCGAGACGTGTCTGTGCAAACCTACTGCTGCTAGAGACGCCAAACGATTTCTGAATGACGCCGTGGTTCAGGATTAGAACCATGCTCGCTGTTTACTTGGGTCAGCGCTCTTTCGTTCCGGGTGTATTTGTTTTGTAGCTCCGAACTTCTCCCGCGTTGGACGAGAGCGCGATGCAAGTTCGGACATTTAGCCTCACCCGTGGCTGCGCCCCGACGCTGCAGGCCAATAAGCCAAATATATGTGTTTGCAGGAGCACGAGGGAGCTGTCGTACAGCGCGATGGCCGTCAAGCGACTGCTTTCCGGATGTGCTCTAGCTGTGTTTGCCTTCTTCTCTATTACCTCCTTTTCTTTTTTAAATCAAACTGGTTGCCTTGCTTAGAGGAGAATAAGGTGGCAGTCCTACGTTTTCCAAAGGAAGTAAGTAGATCGCTAAGATGACATTCCATTCCCAAGACGGCTAGACTGCAGATGCATCGCTGTTGTACACGGCATTGAGCATGAAGTTTCACCAAGGTTGTGCGTGCGTGTGCGCATTCGGGAGGAGGGTGCGTTTGCCGGATCGCGATCATTGTGGAAAGTCAGTGTTTCATCCGTGCTGTGGGAGGAAAAAAATATCTTCAAATTGTAATAGCGGCTTGAGAGAAAGGAATATCGTGAAAGCTTTCAGCAACACAACAACGCAAAGCCCATTAGATAATGATGCTTAAGAACAGAGAAAACTTGCCACAATAAAGTTGTTCTATTTCCACTGCGTATTCAATATCGAGGATAACTTTAGCACGTTAACGGACTTTCACAAAAAGCTCTTTGGTTGACTGTAAATCAGCGCAGGTTTAGTCGTGAACAGTGACTGAATATGAACAGAGGCGAGAGGTTACACTGAAACAAAGCGCGGAATGAAATTCTTGGACAACAAACCATTTCAGTTTAAAACTCCGTCAATTCATTTCGGCATCCGAAACAGCCTCGGCGACGCAAAACAGAAAGTGGGCGGCAGAAGCCAGGGGAAATGCGGTGGCAGAGAATGGCGCATGTGAATGCAGCACCGACTTATTAAAAACGCTCGGGAAGTGTGAATGCGTGCGCGCAGTGTGTTCACACTGGGCGACTTCCGCAGAAGGAGTTGGGAGTTGATTTGGTGCCCGGAAAAAAAGAAAACAGAAATGAAATAGCGGCCCCGGCACGCAGAAATGTTGAGATTGCTCTGTTTCGGCCGAAGAGCGCAGCCGCACCGAGGTAAGTGCAGGAGTGAGTAATGCACGGTAACGTCTCGACTCTAGCCCCGGGTCGGCATACCGGGCAAGGGCGCAGCAGACGGCAGCCGGAAGGTCTTTATTCCCAGCGGAGCCTACAGTGGCTGTGCGAACGCTGGAAGTCCCGCTTCCGCGCTCGGTGACTTCTCTAGTCACCTCGCGACGCCGCCCTGCCCCTTTTATGTACACCGGACGCTCTCACAAAACGCAGGAAGCGTTTTTTGTAGCGAGAGCTACACTGGGCTACCAGTCGAGCCTTTCGCGGTGCATGGGAGAGGAAAGTTGTGCGCATGCGCCGTTACTATGGCAACCGGAGAGGAGCAAGCTGCGGCGTGCGCTTCGCCGTCGCCGCGGCCGCTCGCCCGCTCCACCGTCGGAGCCGAGCGTGAGGTCACGCGGATGAGCGCACAACATGAACTGGTGGGCGAATTGGTCAGACATGGTTCTTGTAAACCAGCGCAACGGCTCGAAGCCAAACAGTGTTTAATCAGCGCTGTCTTTTGTCCCTTCCCTGTTTGGCTGCGAGCCGTTGCGCTGGTTTACGAGAAGCGTATGAGCAGTTGTGCGCACGCGCCGATACCTCGGTAACCAGAGAGACCCGACAGCCGCGCCGCGTTCTTCGTCGCCGCCTCGCCGCACGCCGCTCTGTCACCCGAATAGCGCGTCGCATGCGCAGCATTGCGTATAAAAGGCGGAGATGTAATGGCCGTCTGTATCACAACGTTTGACACGCCTGCCGAGAAGGAGAGTCCAGCCGCTGCTAAACGGCGGTATAGGCAAGAGAAGATTAACTTCCGATCCTGAGGTTGTCGCCTGGCACTTGGCTACTCAACAAAGAGAGAATGAGCGTATAAGAAGGCGAAGAGAGCAGCGGAGACGGCCAATCAGAGACAGGAACGCCTTGCCAAAGCGAGATGCCAGACTGCCGAGCGTAATAGACGGCGTATAGCCGCCGAGATGGAGCCTATGTAAGGCATCAGTCAACGAGAACCAACACAAGAACAAGTGAAGGACCGTCGCGTGACTGATCACACTATTCGAGTTTCCGAAAAACAAGCTCTGCCAGGGAAACGTACCTCTCCCTACGTATATCCTGGCATAGCCGAGCTAAGCCACTGCCAATTTTCTGTTCGAAGCAGAGCTGGGAGCGCGCGGCGGTGGCCACGTCGCCGCCGAAATTACGGCTCGCCCAGTCACTGGTATCAACGCGTTCGGGGCGACAGAGTCGAATCGTCCGGGCGGAAAACGAATAACGGTAAATTCGGACCGATTCCCCCCTTTGTTTCTTTTTCCTCCTCTCGGCGCCCGTATATCGATAGAAAGTGGCAGAGCTGCCGAGGAAAAATTTGCAGAGAAAAAAAAAAACGAAGGCGCGCTAAAGAACACTGGAAAAGTCGGGCAAAACAATGACGGGGCCATTCGCCGAGCACACCTAGTGCACTTCAAAAGAGGCGCGACGGAGCTTTGTTGAACTTGGCACCCAGCCGGTCGCAGTGGAAACGTGCCGTGCACACCAATACTGGCGACGGGGGGCACAATGCGGGGCGAAGGGAAGCGGACGAGTTTCCTGCATGGCGGCACCCGGCCACTGGAGTCGCTCGCGTTTTGCGCTCCCATTGTCGAAGGATGGCGCGCGGGGCCCTAAAATCAACACGCAGGCCCGGCAGATGCCGGCGAAGTGAGAAGAGAATGTATGCACGGTCGGATTGAGCAATGCAATTCCGGGGCCCGTTCGCATCACTGCGTCTTGCAGGGCGCTTGAGTTACAGGGTTCGTGAAGCGAGTGGCGCGCATAGAGCGCCGAGCGAGCAGTATACCCGGAGCGCTGGAGGCTGCATTCGAAGCCGCAGTGTTCCCGAGTGACTCGAACGAAGGGAGTAATACAGCTTTTTTTTTTGTTTTTCTGCCGACGGCACAAAACCGTGACCGGAAAGAACGGGATAGCCATCACAATGCTGTGGCGGCATGTCTGTAAATTTTTGATGAGCGCATTTCCATGGCTTTAGTGTTGCTCACTGCTCTTTATTTGAAGCTTGCTGACTCTCATAAGCAGACTCGAAAGTTTTTGCTTGCTGAAGTAAGGCTAGTGAACATTTCTTTGGCGTTGCAATGCTTCTTGCTAGAGGGGGTGAAAGTTTGAACGGCGTATTTGCCATGACTTTTTATTTTTTCTTGAAAGTTTCACTGAATCTTGATATCCACATTCGTTGCTCTCTTTCAAATTTTTCCCATTTCGCGTCCGCACCTGACAACGAACGTTGCATCCAAGTTGCTGTCTTCATCGGCTAATTGTTTCATTTTGTGCTGCACTAATAAATACACTTTTTTTCTCTTTATTATGTCACTACATAGCTTCCTTTATGACCCTGACGATTAATGATGGCATCTCGTAGCCTGGCGACCAGCGAATATGACATATCGGGGCCAGCTAGGGAAGGCAACCAAGAAAGTGTGACAATAACTGCAAAGCTTTGTCCCCGACTCCAAAGAGCAGTTAACAAAATTAATCCATTGATGTGCTTGAGCCGTTCTAGACCAAGACAGTCCTCGCCCAAAGAAGTCGTTCTGCGGTGAATAAATGAATTGAGCGCCTCGCACGTTGCGCGCGAGTTGTCATCAATTTCTTAACACGTTTGCCTGTTTCAGTGTCACTGTTGAGATAAATGAGACTGATAACAGGTGAACAGTGAGAGCTTTCGGAACGAATGGAGCGCTTTTACGAAATATCCGACCAGAGTCATAACCTTCAAAGTATGTGGCTCAGTGCGCGCTTTATTTATCCACCTCGAGAGAATCCTTTCTTCCGGAACGCAGCAGGACTCGCTTTTGAACAGGGGACACATATCCGGTAAATATGCGTCGTGCCGCTCCGGTCGCCGCTAGCGAACTGCTGCCCTACTGCAAGTAGGAACACACGTAGCGGCAAGCACCAGCATGCCGCTTCTCCCAAGCTCTGCCCGCAGCCGGTATCAGCTTGCCACCGCCCAGCAGTGTCTAGGTGTAACTCATGTCCGCCCAGAAAAGGCAAAACAGCCCTGCTATCAGAAAGAATGCTATGTTTGAGCAGCGGAAAAGCATGCCTGCGCAAGTAGCGATCTTTCGGCAAAGGCGCCGCCCGCGAGGTCGTTGGGCAACGAAAGGCGCTGCTGCCCGGCTGCCCTGGTCGTCGCTAGGCCTATAGCCTGTTTCGCACCGAAGCCGCACCGGACGGCGTTTCGGAAGTCGTCTGTGCTATATTAAAAGACTCTTTACATCACTTTATCTGTTCACAGCGTTATCTCATAAAATAATTAAAATATGGTTGGTGCCAGCAGCGGAACTAGCGAACGCTAGATGAGCCGCACCGCCACGGCGGGCAGCGGCCGTTGCAAAGCTGTTGTGGAAAGAAATTTACTAGTATCACAGTTGTTACTTTTACGAGTAAATCTGTATTGGTCAACAATCCTCGAAAATGGTACATTTTTTACATTTCTCTATCCGACGGTCTACTATTTAGATGAAGAAGAAATTTTAGCTCATTTTTCTGACGCTGGCGTACGGGATACAGGCTGGGCGGCCGGCAGGCAGTCCTGTCTCGGTGGAGTTCACGTTCGCATAAGAAAAGACAAAATAGCCATGCTATCACAAAACCTGCTTGCTATGTTCTAGCAACCGCAGCATGCCCTGCTCAAGAGCCCAGCTTTCGGCAACGACACCGCCGCGGGCGATGAGCCCTGGCTGCCCTGGTCGTCTAGCCAGTTTCGTATCGATGCCGCAACTCAGGCCGCTTCGGGAATGGCCAGCGATAGTAATAAACGTGCTACCATCGTCACAGATTTATTGTGAACCTCGTTTCATAGTTAAATAAATATATGCTTGGTTTCCGTGACGCCTTCAGCAGAGGAGCTAGGAGACGCCAGGCGAGCCGCGTCAGGAAGCAACAGCAAAGAGGCTATAGGAAGAAATCTGCTTGTATTGCAGGTTATCCCTTCCACCAGCGACTCGTTATTTACTAATGATCATCAAAAATGATTTATTTTTGACATTCCTGTATCCCAGGGCTTGTTATGAACGCGAACAAACAATAGAAAATTTTAGCTAGGCGGGCCAGCTGCCAGCGGAGCGGAGCGGACGAGAGGGAGACGCTGCTGCGCATGCGCAGAACGCTCAGGCGGCCAGCGGGTTTACGGCGGCCGGCATCCACGCTGCAGCGCCCCCCCCCCCCCCCCCCCCTCCCTCCCCTGGGAAGCGCACGTTAGGTCATCATGAAGTAAGCGCTCTCCGCGCTCGCATTGGCTGTCGTCCCCCGGTTTGATACATCCGGCACTCGCCAGCAGGCTGGAGCGTGGTCGCCGGACACGGCGCGCCGGAGCGGATTCCCCCGCCTTTGGTGCAATCTGGAGTGAGACCCACTTAATCAAGGTGGTGTGCAGTGCTTGGTTTCGCAGGCTGTGTGGTTGAGAAACTTTATAGCGTACGCTTCAGCGTCATTTCCTGAACCGGACGTACCAAGATTTTATCTGCGTTTCACTTGGGAAGTCGTCTCAACAAACTTTACAAACATTCCCGAACAGTATTCGAGGTGGATGTCCAGGCCGGAAAAAGAATCGTATGTAAATGCACTGACACAGTCGCTTAAACAATTGCGCTTTGAATGTGATATGGACATGGCACAATACCTCATTCAATGGCGTCTGACTGCCGATTTAACCGTGGAAAACTAGGGCGACAATTGACGCGTTCTCAGTAAGGCTATTTTCGGAATGCGCCCAAATGATGTGCGAATCAAGTCGAAAGTTTCGGTGATAATGACTCTTGTCGACTTTCCTTACCGACCACATGACACTCGGTGCTTACAGCTGTACTCTGACGTAAAGTGGCCCCTAATTTTAATTCATACGCTTGTAATACTTCAACACACGCGCCATTTTTTTTCCGCAGAAAGAGCACGCTTCAGATATCTCCTCACGATTGAACAGCCCATTTTCTTTTTGTTATTTTTTGTCGAAATAAAAAGATAATTCTTTAACACTTTTCAAACACATAGACAAAAACTAGTTTGGTTTAGTTTATATGGTTTAACGTCCAGAACTGACTCAGGCTATAAGAGACACCGTAGTGAAAGGCTCCCGAAACTTCGACCACCTGGGGTTCCTTAACGTGCACTACCATAGCACAGTACACTGTCCTCTGGTATTTCGCCGCCATCAAAATGCGACCACCGCGGCTGGGATCGAACCCCGGCTTTCGAGGTCGGCAGCCGTGCGCCATAACCACTGTCCCACCGCGGCGGCCCTCAGAGAGAAAACCTTTATGCCTAATAGGTTGTATTGTGGAAAAAAAAAACAGTCATCAAATGTGTTGACTGGAGTACGAGATAATTTGCACCATCTTCATTATCTATAAGGTTTTTTTCGTGGCACAAGACATTATCTTTGCGCTCGATTCACCTGGACGAGTGATACTGCCCGAGCACAAAGCTTTACACCCTGAGCTCATGTTTCTTACGCGATGCGTCGAAATTTCCGACGGCGCCGATTATATTAGCGACGGTCAGATAAATTAGCTTTAGTATTAGTGAAAATTCACCGCTACCCAAAACATTGCATGGCTGCGTTAGTCAGTGTAGTCTTCGTTTAAAGAATGTTCTAGTCGAATAAATATGAAAGCGTAACTTTATTAGCGGGCAGTCCATTACTATTCACAAAATATGACCTAGAACAGAAGTTTTGGTTTTCATCTACGCTTGCGTTTTCTTTAGATCATTCGTGACTTTCAATTTTGAGGCAGACGCAAAAAAAAATGTCGATTGTAAAGTGTGAATAAAGTGTTTTCTTTCGTATCGTTCGCACCTAAATCATCCACTGCACGAAATCACAAATGGTCGACACTGAACGTCAGTAAAACTTACCTCCTACGACGTGGCAGTTCAGAATGAGCAGCATTCCCTCATTGCTGGGCCCCACGGTTCCATTTAGTGCAGAAAGGTTTTCGTCCAGTATGAGGGGCTTTCCTGGGGGCACTATAAAAAGAGAGAGAGAGAAAAAAAACAGCGCTAAGAAGGCGGAATTGCTTCAGCGCTAGTGCTGGCCATCAGCAACTTCCAAACTGCCAATACTAGAAAATACAGGAAATATTAAAGCACCCAGGTCTAAATAAAGAAAAAAAAAACTAGCCAGTCATTTCTGCATAAAACATGTACGCACCGTTAATTACCTGAAGGTCACCGCCGCGATGGGTTCAATTTTTATATTAGAGTATGATGTAAAATGACTGTCGCATGAAAAACCGGACAACAGACGAAGAGGAGACAAAGATGAGCGCTGAGCCTTCAGCCACTTTCCTTCGGTCGTCTTCGTCCGCCATCCAGTTTTTTGCGCTGATATCATCTTCCATTAAGAAGGTACCAACAGGCCCAATTCGCTGCATTAAATAGGATACAGGGTCGTACTGGCTGGTGGTTTTAAGTTTTGTTGATGGCGTTTGGTAATTATTATCTTTTTTTCGAAAATTTTGTAACGGGACATTTTCACTTCCATGCAAAACATCGGCGCCGAGACATGCAACACTGGTCATCGCTTTTATGAGTCGCTGAACGTAAGAAGCGCCAAGAAGTGCATTAAAGCGTGCATGACTGCCTACCCCCGAGTGCAGTCTCTAATGGCGTGCCTTCTAGACCTTTATTTAGTTCAGGGAGAACCATGGAGATTGCGAGAGCAGAAGGTTAGCGTGACTAATGAAAGAATGTGAACAACCTAACCCCTTTGCTGTGAAAAAGCGTATCATTACGTTCATGAGGTTAATACGAAGGTTGCCAGTTTCGTCGCAGAAAAGCATGCATATTAACGAGCACCTTGCGACTCAATATTAATGAAGCTATTGCGCTATTACTCAGCCGCAGCAGCCTTGATAATATCATGCGTGCTCTGAAGCAGCAGTGCACGGGGGAGAAATGCGGAGGAGCGGCTGCTTGCTTCACGCTCTGATCGTGCTCCTTGAGGCGTGCGTAACGGCGGCATAAAGTTCTGAAACGCTAGCGCTGAAGAATAGCCTGCTGACGTGTACCGATATTTACGGAGGCCAGGGCACCTCTAGCTTGTATGAAGCACAGACCCCTCTTTCGAACTTAAGGATGCAAGTGGGTGTTACTTAGAAATGTTAAACAAAATTCTATTATCTCGTTTCGGGGAATCCTTATTCTACACCTTGCTGTTGTTAAGTGCAGCTAAGAAGAGTTGCCTCAGTGTGCCCCACCGAGATATCGCGAGTAACAAATCGACAAAATTCTATAAATTCGATAATGTATGATTACTAAAATTATGCAGTTCTAAAGGTGGCCATCATGTACAAATTGAAGACCGTTGTCAAACATTGCCTTTTCTTGCAAGCTTTAACCAACTAATAAAGTTTCTACTGTCCATATTACTTACCAGATCTTCTATTTCTTGACAAGCACTAAACGAATAAGGTCTCAATTTTACGACAGAAGGGCTTTAAATTAATGATATTGTTCTATTTTACACCCACACTACAGGACGTTTTCATCGTTACGTCACTGAGTTCTCTGATTCTGTCTGGTTATTGAAACTAACCTGTTTCTAAGAAACTTTGTCGTGCAAAAGAAAAATTAAGCTCATTTATATGCGCCGCACAGTCGAGTGACTTGTGCCCACTGCCAACTGCAAGTATTCTTTTCAAACAATTGCTTACACCATTTAGGAGCTCTTCAAATATACTGAAAATAATAGAAAGAATATCGCGAAGTAATAATGAAAAGGTTAACAAATGATAATTACGTGATGAAATGAGCTTCTGTTTTGTGTGTGTTTCTCGTGTACCACAAAGCTTTTATTCTTCTTTTTTTTTCTGCAGAATGTTTCAACCTTAATTGGTTCAATGGTTTCCATTTGATTATATGGTGGTGTTGTTTATAGCACCACTCTTTTATTTGTATAATGTACCTGCAATAATAAGTGTGGTTTAAAAAGTTGTATCTCATTGTATAAAGAACGCCGCTGTGGACGAAATAGGCGTAGTCTCCTTAAAAAGCTGGCTTGAGAGAAGCCTTCTGCGGCCGTTCTCTTATTTGCGTCAAAAGAAGAAAAGTTATTCAATCCCATTTAAAAATAAAAACATGGTCGGAAATAAAGGATAATACGGAACCCGTAAGAAACAGTTACTGGGCCGTGCACATCATTGAACTGAATTAGATAAGCGCGCGAGAGCAGCACTACCAAAACATATTGCGAGACATAATGAGCGCGATATCTGCATTCCCTTTTTAAACATATTGAGGCTATCCGCTGTTTTATTAAGGCACCTGATATGGCTCAGGCAGCTGTCCCAGATATTTTAGGTTTTGGTGAGGAGAAGGAATAGTTCAGCTCACTCTCGAGAGATCTGAGGCATTGGCAACCAAAACCCACCCACACCTAATGAAATCGTGCTGCCTACCAAACTCTTGTGACCTGTATATTTTCGACAAAGGCTGTATACCTGCTCCTTCACGATGAGAGAGAAACGTTGGCTTTGCCTCAAACAGACTGTCCTTGCAGTAAAGCACCCTTTCAACAAACACTCAAAAAGTATTCGTTTGAAACGTTGGCTTTGCCTCACATAGAGAATTCCTGCGGCAAAGCACTCTTTCCGTGCGCGCCGAAAAGGGAATTTCTTCGGAGCAAAACGAAGGGGGGGGGGGGGGGGAGAGAGGCGAGGCACAGGCAGCAAATACATGCCTGGGCATCCCGCGCGGGCGCAGGCAGCAGAATGAAACATTGTGCTGCAGAAAGTAAATGTGCGCAGCAGGGCACGCCTAGCTCGCGGGCTCATCCTTTCGGCGCGGCGATGTTTAATGCGTCCGCTGAACGGGCACAGGCGGTGGTTATCGGAAGGGGGCGTCGTGCCGCGCGCAGCTCTGGCGCGGACGCCATGGCTGACTTGGTGGCTGCCGCGGCACGCACACCGGCATGTGCGTCTGGCGAGTGAAAAAGCTGCCCCGTGGACATAGCCGACGTTGGGCGCTGTTTCGCCACCGTTGCTTATCAGCGCCCGCAATCCCCACACGCAATATGTCATACTGGAGATTAGCTATTCCAGGCGCGCGTACTCCTTTCGTAAGCTGGTACGATGCTTTTGCTTGTTTTACTATACTCGCCTGTTTGTATTCATTGCGGAGGCAGTTGATTCCCGGAGGCACTGAGCGTTCCATGAGCGGGGCTCCGGACAGGCTTCGCGAGCGCTAGGCGACCGCTCGGCCAAGCCGATTGCGCCCCGCAGTCAACGCCGACAACGGAAGCCCACGGTCGTTACGCATGTTATTCAGCGTTGAGATACTCGGGCACCCTGAGCTCTCATCAACAAGAAAAAAAAAAGATTGTGCCGTCACCCACTCGTGTTTGTTTTTATTTTGCCAAGGCAGAGCATGGGCTCCCCTTAGCCACGATCAGTATCAGAGATGCGGGACAACGACAACAAAAAAGATAATATCCAACAATTGCGTCCAGCCTTCAAAAGCAAATCAACCTCATCGTGAGGAAACATTCAAAAAACAAGTATAGACTTTATTCAGCTCCATGATTAGCTACCAGTAGGTTCTTATTTTAATTGAATCGTTATACCCGACTACAAAAAATACAATGCAGCGTATTCAAGGTCACTGACTTAAAGATAAATATGGTGCCTCGATTAACAGTGCACGCCTCCTCTGTGTCTTAGTCTGAAGGTGTGACTCCTTGCATCGCAAGGAATGATTATTTAGAGAAGCGGCGCCCAGCACGCGTTACTGAGCGAGCCCATCAAAGATTCCTCGAGGCATACTCTGTCCCGGTGCGCAAGACGCGGATCAAGTAGCGCCGTGGAAAAGAAACTCCGCTTGAGAGGCAGAGCAGGCGGGTGGGCTGTCCTTCAGTGTTTGTGCGTGTGTGTGTGCACGCGTGCCTGACACGCCGCTGACGTCACGGTTTGTCCTCACAGCCCCTGATATGAACTGCCGCGCCCGAAGTGAGCCGACCGGCGCCTGAAAAGTTTCCGGCGGCCGGGGTGGTATTGTTTGCCGAGAAGCGACTTAGAGGTTTGCTCACTACTTCACCGAAGGTTCCCCGAGGCGGCCGGAGAGCGTCGCGCGATTGTATTGCCAGCTTACGAGTCAACAGGAAATCCCGCGCGAGGCTCCTCTTAATTAAGGCGCGGCCGGAATCGCCGCGCGCCCGAAAGGAGGAGGAGTGGCGCGGCGCCTTGGCTCCCTATGATGGGCCTGACAGCAGCGCCTGTAGGGCATCCCACGGCTGTTGACGGTCGCAGTCGGCGCAGGATATCGCGTCGCGATTTCACGTCCGCCTGGGTGGGCCTCCTCTGAGCAGGTCTTTATCGAGGAGCGACGCGACCGCTGAACACTTTAAGAACATTTTAATTGGCGCCTCTTCACAACTTCTGCCTACGATGGCGAACTTAGACTCGACTGTTGTCTTTCCCGCTGCGTTACGTAGTTTATCCATCGGCGGCAGCGACGAGTGGCGCTCGTAGGTTTCATAATCGCCGCAAAATGCTGTTTACTTTGTTTCCCTCAGAAGGAGTCACACTTAAAGAAAGCTCAGTACTGCATTGCACGCCGTGTTTGTTGTTGATGAAAAGGAAACATTCCCGGCGTTGACAAGCGTCTCGATGCTTCAATTTCGATTACTGCATCTCCTATAGTGCTTTATAGTGGCCTTTGCATAATGAGGAGGGCAATTTACCGTATCTATTCTTTTTATACATGATAAATGCACAGGTTTTTAAAATGTCAAGTGAACCTTTATGCTGCTTACCATCTGGCGGTTTCATTATGCGTGATCTCTGGAAAAGCGCTCATCGTGGTAGCCTGGTAACTATGGGTGTGATTAAGAGGTCCTATTACCTTTTTCGCGATGTCTTGCGATTTGGTACGCACTATGTGCACAGGCAAACTTCCAAGCAATTTAAAGGCAGCAGCTGCTGCTAACGGGTATGTGTATATGTTTCGTGAGTTTACATGGGAGAAGACCTTAAAACTTCGGCGCTCCAGTGCACTGCTGAGTTCCCGCTTGCCGCGTGCACTGAGGAGAGCGGCTGCAACCACTGTCATTATTTATTAATTGTTTTATGAACCTCTCTTTGACCGCACGAAGAAACAGAGCTTGGACCTCGCTGGCGTCGCAAGCTGCAGAGAAGAAAAAACTAAGTGCTTGTGGGCAAACATTTCTCCTAACGGCGTGTTTTCGCTCCAAGCTACCCTATTTCAACGTCGCAACAGGGACACAAAATTTACGTGGCCTTGTAGTGCATTTTAAATGGCATTTGAGCTCATTAGGCAGCAGTAGCGCTGTCGATTGCATCAGGAGAGAGATTATCTGCATGCTGAATGCAAAGTAGTTTGAACTGAAGCATCTAATCTAGGGCAGCATTACTATCTAAATGTCGACATACGCTGAAAATAGGTCATCGACGTTCGAGATGCGACGCGAGGCAACTCGTCGCTGTGCGTCAAGGGCAATGATGTTATGCTGCTGATCACGAGTTCACGAGATCCATCCGGAACACGCACGCAGCAATTCGATGGAGGTGAAATGCAAAAACGGCCGTGTACTCAGACCTCAGTACACGCTGGAGAACCCTCGGGTGTCAAAAATTATTCTAGCACTCTGCAGCGTAGCCTGCCTCTTTGGTAATACAGCGTTGTTTTGGCAAGCAGAAATCTATCAAATTCACAAAGATTACAGAAGAGTCACAGCATGCGTCCCGTCTGCTTGTCTGTCTCTGTCCGCTGTTTTATTCGCGCTAGATAACATGTCGCAGCCAGTGTCAGCCCAGCTTTCTTGTCTAATCACAGAAATTTGTTAATCGCTTCAAAACGCAACGTAGTCGCACTCAAAGTTTACTGGGAGCTCTTGAGCGTTTGATATTCGCTTGTTAAGAAAATGACCCTTAATTTCTCTGTGGAAGTGGTGGACTATTTAAATATGGTAAAATATGTCAGCAACACATTCCAATCAAGAAACATTCCAAAACCTTTTTAATGGATTATGGGTAATGAAGCCGTCATAAGGGATAATCGCGGCCGTGCACGTTTTGGTGTCTCACTAAAGCGCTCTAGGCACTAAAGCGCCTATGATCCCTATGTGTGCTTACAATTTTGAAATATTGGGCCGTCAAACGCGCATGCCACTTCAAACGCAAAAAAAAAAGAATGAAAGGCATAATGGTTGTCGCGAGTGAGGAAGAGTGGCGTATGCTTCCGCCGATGACACGCTTCAGTTTTCCGAATCACGAATAATGCGTCCCCTTCCTCCACGTGCCCCATCCTGTCCCATGCTCTACATATCGCGTATCTGCGAGGAGGCCGGCGTACGAACTTGGAAATCGCTGAGCGCCGCGTTGTTTGCAGCGTCCAACGTTTTCGAGATTGATTCGGTTGATACACAATCGCCGGCGCCGCGCCTGGCGCCGCCGATTACGAGGGCCATTTCTCCGCTCCGAGGAGGCGCGTGCACGCACTCTCGCGTTTCGCCAGTCTATTGTGCGCCCCGAAGGCGCGCCGCGCGACCGGAGTAATTCGTCTCTTGACAGAGAGGCCAGCGACATGCGCCAGCCAACACGGCGTACAAGAACGGTCTATTGGCATGCGCGCACGCGTACCGCGCTCGCGGGTTTTTAGTCAATGAAGCCATAGTCTCGTTTGAAGCGAACCGAACACGCGTTTCAAAACCAGCCGCCCGCGCGGTGCGTGGTGGTGCAAGCGGGCTCTCGTCAAAGCTGCCGGCCGCCGCTCGATACCGCGCGAAGGGAGCGCGGTGCAACCATTGCGGCAGCTGTTGTGCGCTTCATCCTTTGTCGCTCCCCCCCCCCCCCCTCCCCGCGTGTTGCAGTGGCCGCGCTACAGGGCTTTAGTTCATTCGAAGAGCTCGCGCGCGGTCAATCATCGTGCCTGCCGATGAGAGAGCGGACGTGAGCCCATAGGATAACTCTTGTTTATGAGGACCGATGGTTTCGCCGTCGGCGTGTGCGAAGCACCACCGCTCATTCCTTGCCCATTGTTCTCCCCTCCGCTCTATCCGCCTTTCTCTCTTTTTTTCTGTTCTGTTGGCGGCGGTTCCTGCGAACCGCGTTATAGAACTTGCTTTCCTTCGCGCTCTGTGGGCCGAGAGCGAAGAACGCCGGCGCCTGGCTGACTCCTTGGCGCGCGCGCGTTGGTGGTGAGGGAGGGGGATGAAAAGAAGGAAGCACTGGAGAGGAAGAGGGAGAGAGTTTCTGCCCTGTTCATCTGTATTGCCCGGTGAAAAATGACGACCTCGATCTCTGCTGAGTGGCGAGATGAATTACTAGGGTAATTCTGTTTCGCGCTTTAGCGCGTGCAGTCGACGTGCTTTTTTGTGAGTCGTGTTTCTTCTTCATTTTCTTCCGCGACTTCCTCTTCGTGCCCCGTGCCTCACTTTCTCTATCCTTTTTTCTCTTTAGACAATTTACACTCTCTCATTTATTCACTGCCGCTCACTGTACGGCGCTATTATTAGCGCGTTATCGCTTGTTATTCTCTCCCCGACGTTCTCGCGCCTGGAGAATGGAAGGGCTTCGGAGAGACAGGACTATTATCCGCGCCCGGATAAAATTGAACACATAACTCCGGGCAACGGCTCCCTCGAGGTCGCGAGCGTGTCGGACGCCGCAGACGCGCGCTGAAATATGATCGGCGCACGGAGCGAGCTCCCCCTATCCAATTAGAGCGTGCATGGAGACGACATGGCCGGACGGCAGATCGCCGTCACCCCCCGCGCGCCTGAAAAGTTCGCCACCGTCGCCGCCCGGGTAGTGGAGACGCGAACAGAGTGAACGCGGTGACTGCAGCGAGTCGGATGATGCGCACACTGCAGAGGGTTCGTGTCCCTCTGTTTTTTTTTAAATTTTTCTCGCGGTCCTCTCAATTTCGGGGTCCTCTCACGCATGTGTGTGACCGTGTCAGAGCGTTCTTGTGCCAGTAGTGCTCTTGTTTTGTTCTAACACACAGCCCACAGTATTTACCGTGTCGCGTTTGCGAAGAAATCTGAATAAAATGGGCTTGGCATCGCTTGTCAGAAAACATTACCGGGATTCTGCGGAGCGCGTTCACGGACAGCTTCCGTAGGCTTTCTAAGTGAACAAAGCGAATACGACGCTCCAGCACCGTCAAACTGGATATGCTTTTAAGGCTGCCTCATGGAATGTGAACGAAGGGTTAAAAATAATTTGTGCATATCGTGGAAACGAAGTTGAAGTTGTATTGCTGGTGGCCCGCTGGAAAAAGAAAGGTGCATTTGTCGCTTCCCACTAAGCGAATTACTCAGATTATTAGCTTCTAAACTACTCTATGTGACCTCCTGTACAAAATATATATGTGTCAATATTACTCTTCTTGTGCATGTTTGGTCAGTTAATAAATTTATTGATTGATTTTTGCCGGAGATCTCGCCGACTGAACACATTAAGTGGAGCAAAAAATGCGGAGACCCGCCACATGAACAGCCAGAGCGGGAGTAGTGCTCCGCGCGGGTCACACAAGACGCGAAGTTTTGCAGCGGCCATTTCGAAATTTTTGCGCTTATTGTTTACAGTAGCCCGAGAAACGCTTTTTCAACAAAGCTGACACTGCGAAAAATGTGCTGTCTGCGAGCAATGCCTCTCTTTTTTCGACTCCCTAAAAACTCGGAGCTTAATCTTTTATCGCAACTCTAGCTGCTTAAGCACTGAAATATTAGTGTTTACCATTTATTTAACATAGCATGAATTAAACATACCTCCATGCGGTTCAAAGAACCACCAAGAATACTAGTTGAATTTCACCCGTTCAGTGTGTATAAATTACTATTAAAGGCTTCATTGACGTTATGAGGGACACCTTGTACATTTGATATTTGCTCAATTGTTTCTAAACGATGCGATCATGTGTGGAAATATTTTGAAATCCGGTGCGCTGCTGCTGTGTGCACACATTTACCTTTTCCTGACGCCTTTGTTGAATGGAACAAACTACCACACAATGCAATAAACGTCGCTCTGAGATCCAGTTCGGAGCTTTGCACAGACATATATGAATCATTGGCTATTGTTAGTTCGTTTATTGTGTGCTGCTTTGTACATTTAGCTTCTATTGTTTTCAACGGGTTAGCATTAGAAGCCGCACCGTGAAGGAAAAGTGCCCGGCGTCATCACACCTCATTATGGTGGGTACACTTGCCGCCTGCCACGGTCGGCAGGCTGCAAAGTGGAAGGAAGAAAATCCTCCTCTCCACTTGGGGGGGGGGGGGGGGGTGGCGGAGGCTGGAAGGGGGTGGCAGGTGGTAGGAGCAAAGCTGAGCAGCAGTTCGTTCAGTGAAATTAAGGAAATAATATTTAATGTCAGATAACTACTTGGCAATGTATACAAGAAGTTAAGAAGTGAAGTTGAGAAGTAGAAGAGTTGGCTTTAAAAGCACGGACAAGGCCTAATGCTAACTTATTGTCATCGCATAATGATAGCTAAGCACCCTCGTAATAATTTTTCTTGGTGCAATCCTCCAGTACTGTGCGCGGCCGTATTGCACGCAATCAATTTTTTTTTGCGTCTTCTTTATGCCGCTGTATAGGGTCGTTGAATAAGGCCCTACGAGCGACGCAGGTATTGGGAAAAAAAAAGTAAAACGGGTACCCATCAGAAGCAAGATCCGGCTGCTGGATGCCACGGGCGTCCTGGATTTGTATCTTCGAATGCAATTTGCAACCTGAGGAGTGCAACAGAAGGAAGAGTGTAGCGAGAATGCCCAGAACAAAAAGAATGTGCTTTTGCTGGCAGCACACTTCCGCAGGATACGATCGAACGCGTGCCTTCAGAGCGATCTTAGATGGGGCACTGTACTGAGAGGTAAAGTCGGCGACTATTTTAGTACGTCCAGTTTTTCACATGACCACTTCTTGCAAGTTTATGTCCTTTATACCTCCTCCAATCTCAAATCTCACACTACTGTTGACACTGGCACGTGGAAAATTGCGACAGGTTTGCAAGTTCCAAGCGCTTTCTTTCTTCCTTTCTTTCTTTCTTTCTTTCTTTCTTTCTTTCTTTCTTTCTTTCTTTCTTTCTTTCTTTCTTTCTTTCTTTCTTTCTTTCTTTCTTTCTTTCTTTCTTTCTTTCTTTCTTTCTTTCTTCCTTTCGTTCCTTCCTTCTTTCTTTCTTTCTTTCTTTCTTTCTCTTCTTTATTTCTTTCTTTCTTTCTTTCTTTCTTTCTTCCCTTCTTTCTTCTTTCTTTTTTTCCTTCTTTCCTTCTTTGTTTCGTTCTTTCTTTCCTTCCGTATTTCCTTCCTTCCTTCTTTCTTTCTTCCTTTCTTTCTTTCCTTCTTTCTCTCTTTTCTCTTCCTTCCTTCCTTTCTTTCTTTCTTCCTTTTTTCCTTCTTTTTCTTCCTTCCCTTCTTTCTTCTTTTCTCTCTCTCTCTCTCTTTCTCTCCTTTCCCTTCCTTCCTTGTTTTATGTGCGTATTGCTAAGTACCACCAAACAGCATCGAAGATGCACTAGAAAAGTGCCGCTGGTTTTCAAGCAAACTAACGTACAAAAAGGCTGATGAGGAAATCTTAGACCCGTGAAAGGTTTTGCACTGTATTTCATGTCTAGTAGAAATTAGGATTTTTTACTCACTGTTAGGCAAAAATCATGTTGCTGAGTGTAAACCTATTACATCAAAGGGAAAAGAAATCGACCGAAATAAACAGCTCTGTTCGTTGCCAACACTAATGGGATATGCGGCTGGCTACGACATGGCCTGGTTAGAACCGGCGCACTTTGTATGAATAAAGGACAAGTTTCTACCGCGTTTTTCCCACCATCGGCGACCACACAATGGTTCTTTGTCAGAACAGGGCATGGGGCCAATGGCAAATGAGAACGGGAGGAAAGTGCAATCGTGGCACGAGTGACTCGTGCCACATTTCTCTGCCGACAGAAAAAGAAAAATGTACACGCTCTCCCCTCAGTCCTATGTTGGGGTGGGTACCCGCACGCCAAGATGGCGTGAAGCCGGAACTGGTGCCGGCGCAATATCGTCGGGATACAAAAACAGTGTCACGCTCATTTTCCGACGACCGTCCCGAAAGCGAAGCAATGCCGGAAGACGGAACAAGAATAAAATATTTAGAGGGGCTCATCATCGCGCTGCGACCAGGGGAGCGCCGCGGGGCGAATGAATGAGCGGGGCAGAAAAGGGAGAAGGGAGGAGAAGTAAAAATAAATATGGCTGGAAGGAACAAAGGGGGCCTCGGAGTCGTGCGACGAGCAGTGTGCGGCCCTAGATTGAAACCAGCCAACGCGGCGGAGAGAACGAAATGCGCGCGGCCCGCGCACGTCTAAATTATATTTGGGCCGCCGGGCGGGCTGGGTGATCCGGACACGCGCCGCCCTGCGCTTAGTGGCGGAGACAAAACACACGGTGCCCCGCCGTTCCTTGCCTAGAAGAGAGTGGGCAGGGAACGACGCGGGGAACTCTTCGAAGCGCGACATACATCCACCTGCACGAATTTACGATGAGCTTCGGGGCGGCCCGCGCTCCCCTTTCCCTCGCTGGGAGAGCGTAATAAAGCGTCACCCCCGTGCCCGGGACGGGGTCCCATTCGAGCCGTTTCCGCCATGAGCAAAAGTCCTAATTGAGGTGTTCGTCTCTGTCAGGGGGCGCGCGCGCGCCGAGAGCGAGCGCTCGCGTGACGCCCCCCCGTCCTTTCTGGGCGCCAGCGCGCACCACCAGCCACATGTCATACGTGCGCCGCCACCTGGCCAACCGGAACGACAGGTGACGCGTCTCCATCGCCCAGCTATGGGCGGCCGGGGGGACACGCTGCCACCGCCGTCTTCCAGCCGCCCAGCTTCCTTGGCTTCTTTTTCTCCCGCTCCCCTCCATTCTGCTGTCGAATTTGCTGCGCCTCCTTTGCTACCATCCTTCTTGCTGTTGGTTTGGCCCCATTCCATTTTTCTTTCCCCGGCTATTACGAGCTGCGCCGGCGGTTGGGCCGCTGCCTTTCTTGCTCTTCGTCCGCCTCTCCATGCTCCCCCCCCCCCCCCCCCCTTCCTGGCTGACGAATGTTTCTTATTGCCTTTTCCATGGCCATATAAACTCGCAAGGTTTGTGGCTTATCCCCGTATTTTATGGCTGTCCTTATCGACGCAAAAAGACGTCATCTAAATGAACCTCCCAGCCGCCTCCCCTTTTGTCCCGACCCAATCTTTCTCTCGTCGTCAGCGTTTTGTCTGACTTCGGGCTCTTCTCTCTTGTCGTTGCCGTGTTTGGCGCAGCACGATGTTTCACGGACCCTTCTGTCGAGCGCGCACGAGCGGCACGAAACCTATTTATTCTATTTATTTTCGTTGCTTCTGTTAGCCACCTTTGTCCTCTGCTCCCTCCTATGACCATTATACCCAGCAGCCTATTCTGACATTGGTAGCGTGCGCTTTCTCGTCGAGGTACCGCCATGTCTTTCCACGAAACGCTTGATGGCCGCTGCAGGAAGATCTCGACGGCGCCTGTTAGGCCAGTCTATCCGGCGACGACGGCCTTTGCCTGCTTGCCCTAAACAAGGGCTCCGCAGATAGCGGCAACGTAAACAATACGAATACAGTTTTTTCGAGACAGAACATTTGCATAGGTCAGAAACCTTGCCTGTGTAAAGTAAGTAAAAGAAAATGACGCTCGTTCCATAGCAGGAGGACATCATTTGATAATACCCGGAACGCTGCGAAACCACCATGAATGCATGGGGGAAAAAAAGAGAGTATGCAAATGGGGCGATACTTTGCTTCGTTTCAAAAGGGTTTTAAATAGATATTAATCCACACTGAGCAAGTTGCCGAACGTTGTGCTTCTATCGTAAGGTACGGAAGCAGGTTTCCCGACATTGAAGTTCAACCAGCCAAGTTGGCTGGCCTCGGATGACGAGTAAATACAAGGCAACAGCTTGCAGCCTTCTGCTTCACTTCCTTTCAAGCTTGCGGCGTGGGACTTCTCGCCTCCGCAACATTCCGAGCGCGCTCTGGGCCATGTTAGCTGGACCAAGGGGAAACCAGCTGGAGGAATTTAGCACAAAGTCGTGCGAGCGTTCCTTTGTGCATGATGCGGTAGGAAACTAGCATATTACGGCTATTTGTTCCAAATTCTGAGCGTTTGATGGTTTGCTGCTTATCCAGAAATGAAGGTTGAGCTGATTTTCTTGTGCACTGCAACCAGTAGAGTTTAAGTCTCCTGAAGACACTCCTTGCTGATCAACGATGACAATTGTGCCTGTTCAGTCGAGAAAGTAGTTTTGGAAACGATGAAAAGGGCACGAAAATGCAGACAATGTATGTCGGGGAGCCGTGCATGCGTCATAGCAGCAAAGCCAACAAGACAACAAATCTTCTTTAGTCCGAAACGGATTTCATGGATTTAATGTTCACTGTAAGGCTGGCGCGCTAGCAGGCCAATGATTAAGAGCACGAGTGACTTCGCTTACTGTTCAGCGGGAGCGCCATTATAATGCTGATACCCACTAACCCTTCAGTGATCCACCAGTGTTAGTCACGGTGGCAACGATAACAAATTATTTTGTCTCCTTCCCTTTTCGTAAAGAAAGGTAACGAAGCGCTCATAAATGTTTCGTTTTCATGTTGTTTGCTCCCCACAAAAAAAACACACGGGCTGCAGAGTACAAAAAGAAAGAACAAACGAGCATTTTGAGTAATCATATTTCTGGCTGTAAGAGAAGGCGACGAGCCATATTACACTCCGGTGAATTCTTCCACAGAGAGCGCCGTTGGCCTGCAGATTTGGAGCCGATGGTTTTTGGAGGCGGCATGCGTGGTGTTGTTTCCTCGCGCGCTGAACACCTCTCATCATTAACGTAATCTTCTGCCGCTCGCTGAAGTAAGAAGAGACCAAGATGAAGTGACTAGGCCACAGCACCGTTCTAAGAAAGTGCGCCAACATTTACTGGCAATGAAAAAATGTGATTGATATGGTATCTCATATCGCAGTAAGGGAGCGAATTGAGAGGGCTGACAAACGACCAAAAAGAGAAGAGAGAGACAGAAAACGAAAACGAGTGGAGAGCACACGCCATCGAGCACGGCGGAGACTGAAGGGGCAGGAAAAGGGGAAAAATAAAGCAGGAAAGAGGCGGAGTAGATGGAGCAAGTCGGACGCGGGAGCCGAGAGCAAAGCCGAAGAGCTCTGAAAGCGTCTCTGGAAGCGCCTCCGAAATTTACGACCCCACCAAGCGTGAAAAGCCCGTTCTCAACGGACGTTCTCAGTGGGAGGTCTATTTATTGGAGACATTATGCCGGCGGGAAGTAAGGACAGCCGATATCTATGGCGCGCTCTCCTCTGGGCACCCGCATGAAGGCGAAGAAGGAAGTGAAAAACTGCTTGCTTTGTGCGCAGTCGCGGATCTCTGTAATTTGCGCTATTTTTGCGAGTTAAAAAAAACATAAGTAGATACCCGGTGTTTGCGACAGGCAAGGCATGCCGCGAAAGAGAACTCCACAAGGAATGGTACGCTTTCCGTGAGAATGCAAATGAAATACCGACGACGTGTCCGGCATTATCAGTGCGCCTGAAAAGAAAAAGGTGAAGTAATACTTTGGCGATAAAAAAAAAGCAAAAAAGTAATATTTTACATTTGCGTTTTTTGGTGGAAACTTATAGCTGAGCTAAGAGTCCGTGGTTTAGTTTCGCGGTGCATCCGCCGTACACGAAGCAAGTTAGTTGAAATTCTGGATACCTCCCCGGATCGAGCGGAAGCCTACAAGCTTGTATCGCTATGGTAAATTAGCTAATTGCGTCCACTTCTCAGGACCATTTGCGGGGACAGGTTGATAAGGGCTGGCCAGGATGGCTCAACAGTTCACCAATAACAGCCAGGCAAAGCAGGGGACTGCCAAGCGGCGGGAACGCAAACATCCCGACTCCAACGTGTCAGAGGTGCCGAGGAGCCGAGAGGTCTTGATAAAAGCCAGCAATATCACTCACTGCAGCCGAGAATGTTCCTCAACATACAGCGAAATGTCGGGAGACATAGTGCGCTCTAGCTTTCTGCCCCGATCGATATCGGTCTGCGCGGCCATTAATCTGTTGCCAGCGACATCGGTGTCAGCGTGCTGTTTTGGCCGCTGCTCTGACTGCAGGTCTCTGGAGTGCTGAGACATAGGCATCGATAGGTGTCAGGACGTTCCCTGTCGTCTCGTTGGTGCTGGTTTGAGCGATCGTCAGCTACGGAACTGGCGGGAGAAAAAAATTCATGCTGCAGAAACAAGAGCGTAATTAAGAACTTCTTGTTGGGCGAGTTGGTGCATACTGTTGTAGGTACGAATTGCGCACAAAAGACACACACAGGAAAAAAGCACGAGGGAGACTGAAAGAGCGACAGAAAACCTGCCTCGAACACAGCGATCCAGAGGTGCCGACTGTGTCTGTGGCCCACGAGTTCTTGAAGTAAAACCTGTTACTCACTAAACGACAATCGGAGGGGAGGAGCGTTATCGAGATCGAACTGCGACGCTTTTTAAAAATGTATAATGAAGCAAAGCTCAGTGGCAACGAACCGAAGCAACGCGCGTGCCCCCTCCCCCCCCCCCCCCCCCGCCCCCCTGCCCAGGAAACAAACAGAGAGCCAGGAATAAAATTTCGACCAAAGGAACGGCGTCGAGTGCCACTGGACAATCACCGTGCGCCGTAAGAGGCAGCGGTCACGCAAGAGCGTGCTCGATACCGTAGGCAGCGCCCATATGTGTCGAGCCGGAATTGCTGCCAATTCGCGGTCGCACCCACGCCTGGCGCCGTCTGACACGGAACCGCATCGCGGCGGGAGAAAACGCTCGCCTCGCGTGCGGCCCGGAGACGCTTTTTTGCTGCGCGTCTTGAGGCGAGACACAGGTTGCCTAAACATAAATGTCGCGAGATTTATGCCGCCGCCCTCGTGATTCACGCACACCTTCCTTTCGCCGGCGTGTCATCCCTGCGAGACGGAGAGCCCCCTCAGTGCCAAATAGAAGAGGCGACGTGGGGCTGGGGGGGGGGGGGGGGGGCGAAATTGATTTGCGCCGACTTCGATCGCAAATGGAAGGCAGCTGGGAATGAGTCACACATTCAAAGCAATCCTCTCTTTGCTCTCGTGGCGGGGCACCTGCGGAGAGAAGAGAGTGGGCGGAAGGGAGGGGGGGGGGGCGTGGACGGAGCAAAAAACAAAGAGCGCTCAGGCACGCCCAGAATTTGTTTATCTTGTCCGCGTGTCCTGCCGCGCATAAGTGCTTTGTTTTTTTTTTGTTTCGGCTCGGTTGTCGAGAGATTCCCTTTTTTCTCTTTGTTACTTCCCGGCCGCCTGCGGAAGAACATAAGGTATGCGAAGGCTCTTCGCAATATGCTGGGAGAAATACTGGCTACCGAGAACTTGCGTTGCCGTTGGCCGGAACTGAAATATTCTTGAGTTACAGAGGCGATTAGGGGGCTGCGTTTTACCAATTTCTGCACGACACCCGAACATGCGAGTTTCTAATTTGAGCCCTTTGGTGACTTTTCGACATCGCAGCTGAGTTTTCGAGCGGAAATCTTATCAAACGACGTCATGACAGCTCTGACTCTTGTTTTGCCTTTCTTAAGAGCGAGAAAATATGACTCGCTATGCGAGCACCCGGCATTATGCCTCGCATGATATTACACACGATGGCACATATAATGACTACTTTCGGTTACTAACATCAGCGCCAACGATACCCACTCATGCGCATCACTGTGTTTTTAGGCCTATCCTCAGCGAAATGCGGGCTGGTATAGATAAAACGAAAGCTCTCCGCTTTAGTTAAATGCAAGTCATTCCTCCTCAGCTCTTCAGCCTGCCTTTTCAAAGGTTGCTGGGAGTTGTAACGCACGACTAGTACACCGCTCAATGATGAAGCAATCAGCATTAATTGAATGGACTGGCAATTTTTACGTGTTTCTGATACAGGCTTCAAAGATTTCAACAGCGGAGCACACAAAGAAAGAGGAAACTAAAACAGCGCATAAGGGTGCCTGATGGCAATAGCTCAGGCTTTCCGGAAGTGTTTGATTTCAGTGAACCAGGAGTCGTCATAGAACATTGGCAGAGCTGACCCCTCAAGCCCAGTTTCTGTGCACTGCTGGCACATGTAGTCCCCGTGACAGGTGCCTGTCGTAGCACCGCACGCATTAAAGCGTGCATGTCCCGCGCACTGATCTACTGGGGCAACTGCGCCGAAGCTGCTCTGCAAAACTGCCATTTTCGTCTGCAGTGAAGCGTGGGAGAGACATGGGGAGCCCAGGTTACCTGCTTGGCGTTGAAGCTAAATTGGCCGTCCAGTGCCTCATCAATGGCGTCGTAGTTAGCTCCCAAGATTAGACGCCACGTTCCAGTGGGCTAGCACTGGGAAATGTGTTGGCGGTGTCCACGCTGCAGCCAGGCTCTGAAGTTGGCGAGTTTGTAAAGACTGAAATGACCAAAGCCAGGCATTGCGAGGGATTCGGCGAGTTATTGCAGCATGTTTTCGTTTTTTTTTTAACGCGACAGCTTGAAGAGTTTCCTTTCAGCGGCGACCCCGGCGTCGGTGGCGTTGGCGTGTCGAGAAAAGCAGATGGCCCACCTGTCTCTTAGGTGACTTGCCATTGTGGCGGCATCACAACCTGCCCACTCTGGCAGGTGGCAGTTAAATTAATGATTGGCCGCGAGAGCTTGCTCGGGAAGAGCAACCTAGGTCTCACAAACCCCACAGGTGGCTGTGTTTGAGACAGCCACCTCCCATCTCGGCGGCGCATCGCTAACCGTTGCACCATTTCGCCTGGAGTGGTATGAGGACTCCCCGTGATTTTTGAATGCATACTACATAATGACCAATTACGCATATCGGGCACGTTGGCAGAATCTAGGCGACGAAGGAGGAGTGCTTGCGCGGGAGGGATCTCATATGCTACCGCATTGTACAGTCCAAGCCACCCGTAGAGCGCTGAAGCAGTGCGTGTCCAGTAACAAAAACTGAAATTAGAGAGCAGCCCCTGATTGCTTGGCAAAGTGCTTGTGTCTACTTTGTTTTCGGGTCTGTATGGCACCACTTACGCTAAAGTGTTGCCTCTGGCGGCTAGCAGCTGCGACGAGATCTGGCTTTCTTTGCATAAATGTTCGCCGCCCGAACGCTTAGCACAAGGGCAACGCAGACTGTACTCTTAAGGGTATTGTTAAGTGTTATGTGATGCTGAAAGGAAGGACAGTGTCCGTTTCGGCAAAGTGACATGCAAAGAAGACCTCAGGTCTCTGAAGGGAAGATTTACTACTAGCGATGAGTGCTCTTTCAGGCATGCAGACTGCGTTTCTTATTGCACGTAAATGTTCACACTTGGTTTGATACGAAAATATTGTTGCTGAATGAAGGAGGTATAAGGTGGAATTAGAATGCAGTGATGTGCTTGCATAATAACATGGGCTGTTTCAGAAGAATTCACCTCGTTGTTTAGTATTTTCGTTGTTTATACACTAGAACGAGTAATATCATTAACGAAGCTTCTTCTGCGCGGTCACCACGTCCTTTTTGTTGCATTCGCGTATTTTTCTGGTGGCAAGTGAATACTTATAGCAACTTCAAACCGTCATGCATATCCTCTAGAACTGATTTTTGACCGCGAACGCAGATATAATTTTATTCGCGTTAAGATTCTGCTGAAAATTTTGTAATTGACACAGTTTTTAAACCTCCTCTTCTTAACTTTTTTGCAAACTTTCATTTTCATTCATCCTTTTTCGATATTATCTGATGCGCATTGATATTTAAAACACACTTCTGTTCGCGCGAGACTCTTCTTTCCGTAAAACCTGTTGGAGGCATGACCTTTTTTGTTGTATGATTCCTTTTGACGTTTTGATATGTTACATGTACAGTTGCACCATCTTTTTTTCTCAGCAAGGCGGATTCATGAGTACGGAATATGAACAGGGAGAGCCTACCCATTGAGGTGTTTAAAAATGGCAGCAAGTGCTTGGAGCTTGGCGCCTCTGCCTGCGAGGTGAAAAAAGTCATAAAAATTCCTATTTTAATACCCGAAACTGCCTCTGGACAATTGGGAAAAATATTTTTAAAATGCTCAATTAATTTTTTTAAATTCTAGTCTAAAGAAAAAGATTCTCAAAGGTATTCTTCCGTGAAAAAAATTTCAGTTTGAGGGTGAGTGGAGTGAGAAATTTGCTTACCCCTTAAATACATCTTTGAACAAAACACATTGTGCTGGATCACTGGCTATGACGTTCGGCAGCCTGATCACCAGCTCGCGAGATGAATCCTAGACATTGGTGGCCGTGTTTCGGTGGAGGCGAAATGCAGGAACCCTCATGCACTGAGATTTCAGCGCACATTAAGGAACTCCGGGTGGCCGAAATTATTCCGAGGCTCCCATTACGGTGTCCCTCATCGCCCAAAGTGCTGTTTCGGCACGTAAAAGCACGTCCATTCTTCGGCCAAGCTCTCAAGGGCTGAACAATTTGGCTTCAATCGACTATGTAATTAGGCCTACTTTTCTTTCACCAGTCACGTTTATTCACTGATTTGCAATATTCATATTGGTACGGTGTTAGTACCAAAAGCATGGTTGCTATTATCATTTCAGCAGTTTTTTTACCAGGTATATTCCCTGGGACTTTCACCGTCTTCGTGTAGTCCAAGCATGTCTGGGTAAAAAAAAAAAACGCCGTGATGTTAATAATGTGAAATGAGATGGCTGCATTCCGACCAATAAAGCGGTATATAGCAGTGTAAGGTAGAGAAAATAAGCAGTCAGGCTAATGTGCATTCGACTACCTTTCACTGTGAAATGAGAAACGAATATTAAACGGATATATAAAGTTGGACGAGGGGATGGCGACATATTCGTCGTTAGTGCTGTGAATTGACCAGTCTAACTTAAGGTGTGCAAAAAGCCCATGAGAATTCTTTCCTTTTATTTTTTTTGGTTCTGTACGAAACATATTTTAGGTTGAGGCGTAACCTGAGACGCCCAAGGTTTCAGCTCTGGGCCTTCATTATTACAATTACAATATTGGACCTTCGATGCGTTAGCACTGAAACACAGTATGAATGTTAGTCTGAAATCAACTTTCTGTGGACGCTAATTATTGACAAAAAAATCTGTATATAGCCATCATAAATCTCTGAAACCGAAATGGCCCCGCAGTACGTTGTGATTATTTTCTTTCCGTAATTTCTAATGCATGGTCATCTTTAAACTTTGGCAGCTTTCTTTTCATGGATGTGGGTGTATGAAATTCACTTTATGTGAAAGATGGAAGAGGGTGCCAAAAAACTAAAAAAACGGAACCGAATCCCTGTTCTCCTTCTTTTCGAACTCACCCGGAACAAGAATTTATTTCATCTACCCTAAATTACAAAAATAAACTTCAGCAGTAAGACGCAAAGGCATTCAAATGAGATATGGCTGCCTTCCAACTACAATTGCTTGCTTTGCTAGTTCTTTCATTAACCGTGAATGTTCACGTCTCGTGCTACTCGCTTCCTCTCGCACTTGGCAACTTTCTTTTCTCGTTTTTGTTTGTTTCACACCGGTATTAAGAAGCCACGACGAAGCAAAAATAAGAAGCCTGCTTTTTTGGCCGGAGGCCGCACCGCTGCTCTCATATTTGGTGCGATTGTATTCGTTGCCCGAAAATAAGTCGGTTGGCGTTTAAGAGAGGCACGCACTTGAAAACCGGCACAACCGCTTTTGAAGTAGTAAAAAAAAACACCTCAGATGCAAGGAGAAATGGAGAGAGACAAGGCAGGGACAAGGACAGACATTCTTCTCTCGGCTTCTCGGTATCGCGGCGCTGCTTTTAACGCTTTAGTGCGTAAGCGTAATGTACGGCTTCACCGCTGCGTGGTCTTAGTGCAGGCAGCGGAAAAGCCGCGCGATGCGTCCGGAGCCGGAGCTGGCGTCTCTATCTGTCTCGGGCCTCAATCTCGGCGATGCACGGTGAAGGGGTGCAATCCCGAGATGCTCGGGGCCGGCCCGGGGGCGGCCGGGGCCGGGACCCCACGGGCCCGCCGCAGTGTGCGTGCGTGCGCGGGCTCGCCGCCGGCGCTCGCCGGCCATTTGTTGCGCGTCTAAACGAGGAATAATGGAGCGCTCCCTGGGTGACCACTCCGTCTCGTCCAATCTGCGGCCGCGGGACGAGGATGGACGTTGCAGTGCCTCGCAGGGAGAAGAGGCCCATTTGTTACGGCCTGAGGCCCCCGCCGAGGAACCCAAGAGACTTGTCGACCGGTCAAGCAGCCATTGCCAGGGCCAGGCCTCACGCGGCCGCGCATTTTTCACCACACTCGGCGGGCCTATCTCTCGCGCCGCGCACGGCGAGAGTACCCCCCCGTTCCGCCTTCGCCCACTCTGTCCTGTCGCCCTTCTTACTCGGTCAGTGCGCGACCCTGCGCTGTACCGGCCAGATGTGCGCCCACTGCTCACCACAGCCTAGCGTGAGAGGCACAAACAGACCCCGTGGCTTGATTAAATTCTGACTGGGCAGCGCGGGCCGGTCAGTTGCTGCCCGCTGTTGTGCATCTCTGAGACCCCGGTGTCACGCGAATGCTGTCCGGGACGGACGCCCTTTTGGGGACACCGCCGCTTGCAACCTCGGCCCAAATCTTATTGTTCGTCTTCGTCCCTCCTGCTCATAGGAGAGCGTGTATTTCTTTCATTATGGAAATCACAAGTTACAAAAGTACGTCGGTGGGTCTCATAATGGCAGGAAACTGAATTAAATCAACCCGCTGGTTTTTTTTACTACCTTCGTGAATAAACAAAGTACAGAGAACCGAAAAGCGCTGCCACTTTGTCAATCACGAGTTTCTCTGCTCTCATGCTGGTTTTGCACACTACGCATGCACCGGAGTGTACCATGCCCGGTAAATTGAAATGAATACACTTGGCCGCCGAACAATGAAATCACTGGCCCGAAGCTGGGATTATCGGTCTCTACGGTAATGTACTGCCACGCACTTCATTTATGCGCGCCATTCACGCGGCATCCGGAAGGCTGCTGCTTCTCCGTTGAACGTTACAAAAAACAACATAATTTTGCTTGCAAGAAAGAAATTAAAAAGGAAACAAATGCTAATAATAATAATAATTGGTTTTTTGGGGAAAGGAAATGGCGCAGTATTTGTCTCATATATCGTTGGACACCTGAACCGCGTCGTAAGGGAAGGGATAAAGGAGGGAGTGAAAGAAGAAAGGAAGAAGAGGTGCCGTAGTGGAGGGCTCCGGAATAATTTCGACCACCTGGAGATCTTTAACGTGCACTGACATCGCACAGCACACGGGCGCCTTAGCGTTTTTCCTCCATAAAAACGCAGCCGCCGCGTTTTTATGGAGGAAAAACGCTGCAAAGTTCTGTTTCAACGCCATTTGAGAACTTTAAATTGAAAATTGGTTTTTGAAGAACGGAAATGGCACATTAATTGTCTCACATCTCTGTTGACACCCTAACCGCGCCGCAAGGGAAGGGAGAATGGCGGGTGTGGAATAAGAAAAAGAGAAATAGGCGCCGTAGCGGAGGACTATGAAATAGTTTCGACCCCTTGGGGATCTTTAATGTGCACAGGTACCACACAGCTCAACGCACAGCACACGAGCGCATTTGCATTTCGCCTTTTATAACTGCCCAATTTAATTTTTGAACCATAGAATGTAATGTCTTTACAAAACTACCCGCGCAAGTGCGCGAAACGTAAGGAAATAACGAATGTGCGGCTTAGTTGCACTGAAGGCAATGGAACGTTCATGGAATTTACTTTTTCGTAACGGACTTAAACAAAACTTCTTGGATTCGTTAAGTTCTTCTCTTTCTCTTTGTGCAAGTAAGTACTCGCTCCCAGACTACAAGCAACTCGCTCACAAAGCTGCAAACGAAACGGCGCCATATCCTAGGAGGCACGCGGTAGTGAGCTCCACTAGGGCTAATTTCAAGCACGTCTAGAAGCACCAAAGTTTTCGTAGATGAGCGTTTTCGAATTTCGCTGACGTCAAAATTTCCCTGCTATTGCCAGAATACAGCTCGCGATCCCGTGCTTGGTATCGGAAGGCCATATCCGCTGAAAGCCCGCAAGCGCGTGTTTAAACTTCACCACACTTTAAAATAAAAAGAAAAAATCGTCAAATACAGGCGGCAACTAATATTCGGCCCGGCCCATACGGCCCTTGGCGCTCGGGTATAAATAGTTAGTTTGTTGTTTCTATTGTGTTTATTTTTGCGCAGTTTAAGCGGTCTCTGCATGAAAGCCGTCCAATCACCTACCAAGCCTGTGTACGACGTGATCTGTTCATTCGTTTATGCTCGTTTATTTCCTTCACATTCAATCCTAGTCGACGCGCAGTGATTGCGGCGTAGAACTGGGATAGAAAGCTGTCAGCACCTGGGAGTTCTAGGCCAGTACTACATTCTTTCAAGGAAATGAGGCTGTTCCCTAGCAGCTTATTAGAGAAACAAAATGTACTCAGGCTCTAATTTAGAAAAATTTCGACGCTAGTTAAAGGCTCTGCACTAAGACCTAGAATCCGGAATCTTGCGGTAAATGGGTATCCAGCACAGCATCCTATCTTTTTCCTTGGGCGCATGGACCATACAAAGATTCACTTTTTCGTTTCGGAGAGCGAAACGTTACGTTTTACTATTTTGGTCCACTGTCACTGACGTCTTCCGCCGTGACTTACGTCACCGGAAAGCCACGGCTAACCACAGAGGAAGAAATGAATGGTGTACGGTTTAAGATTTATGAGGGTTTAACGTCTCACAGCGACTCAGGCTATGAGAGACGCCGTAGTGAACAGCTGCGGATGATTTCGACCACGTGGGGTTCTTTAACGTGCACTGACATCGCACAGTACACGGGCCTCTAGTATTTTGCCTCTATCGAAATGCGACCACTGCGGCCCGAATCGAACCCGCGTCTTTCGGGTCATGAGCCGAACACCATAACCAGTGAGCCACCACGGCGGCCACCAAATGATTAAAAAATGGAAAGAAAACTTAGGAAAGTCAACAAATAAAAATCTTGTAACAAAAACGTTACAAGTTCCTCAGTCATGCGGCTAACCTTCTATAAACGGGGTGTCTTTATTTTTAAGGCCATACAGACTTTTCTTTTAAAAGCAGTGAAATATAAGTCGGTGTGTCCTGTGTGAGAAGATTATTCGGCAAGTATAACGTTATGTCCGTGATAGAGTGGAATTAAAAACCAACTTTACAGTCCAAGTATTAGCGTTCAAAATCATACTGCAGAACTGAAGGTCATCAACACTGAGCGCTGACACTGCAGGTTCTAAAATTTATCAAAATGCATCATAGCTGGAGGCACTGAAGCACCTGTGTAGGCCCTTGGAAATCATTTAACCTTGTTTTCCACGTTGCACGTTAGTGAAGTAACGTCACTGCTCGCCATTAAGACGACGACGTAAACGCTGGCCGTGCTTCCTTGCTCTTGGTAGGTGCGCGGGGTGTCGTCGCAGAAACCCATCTTGTGTGGGATTGTAAAATTTAGCGTTTAGTGCATACCGCCAATTTGGCTTGTTTTCTCACTATTTTTTATCTGCCGGAGTTGAGGACTATATTTCATTCATGGCTTCGCAAGAGTATACACTGCCGCATACGTTGTCAGGACCAAATTCAGTCACTTCGATCGAAGTGTTCCTGGCAATTAATCAAATATTTCCTGTTGTCTGCGGTGCATGACGCCGTTCGCTATAGCGGCTTCGATTTCAGATTAAAATAAAAGTAAAACATTTTCGTACCTACCACTAACTTAAGTCGTTAACGATTTAGGCCTCTGCAAACTCCCTATCAGTGTTTTTAAACTTCTTTCACGGATACACAGCTTTCGAATATGAATGTCCGGGGAAAGTGGATCGTAGTGCAAGCTTGCCGACCAAGCAGAGTTGTTTTTTTCAGAGGCTGCTCCTCCTCCTCCTCGCCACTCTAGCTTTTGTTTAATCTGCTCAATTGAACGGAAATAACTTTTTTCATGGCAGGGTTTTTCACCAAACTGCTTTCGTACGGTCAAGCATTTATACCTCAAGACTTCGAGCCAAATTTCAGCCGCGGCTTGGCTTCCTTTCAGGAGGTTCTACAGAATGCAATAACTTAAGAGGCGCATTCATTTTACGTGCACATTGCAATCTCGCTTCGTTGTGTTTCTCAGAGTAAAGTGCGACTATCACCGAACGTTATTGCTGCATGTTTTGTCAGTGCCTGGAACCCTTCAGCGGCAAGTTATGACTCATACAGGATCCCGAACGATGACCGTTACGTCGTCGTGCTGCCTACAATTTCCGAATTTTTACTCCCAATGCATTCAACCTAACCCTGAGCTTCTCGCGTGTCTTTTAGCGCGCGTTTCATTTTTCACCGAGTGGCTGTTTTGTTTTTGTTTCTTTTTCGTCACGCTCGGGAAGCGGCGAAGAGCCATGCATAAAAAGGCCCCGCGGAAAAGCTTCGCGTAGCGAACAAAAGCGCCGCTGTACAGGCAAAGAGAAATGACCCGCGCGAAAGCATAGAAACGCGTAAAACGCGGGCCGATTTCGCAAACCTTCTCATTCGTGATAAAAGTACAAGTCAGAATGCGAACGTAAACATGTTTACGCGCTATTTCTTGGGGCCGTTTGTGAAGCGCAATGGGTTGAGTTGAAGCCCTGCACCAAACCGACCGTGGTGGTAGCCCAGCACTGCGGAGGGGGGAGACGTGTCTGGAACAAAAGCAGCGCCCGAACGCGAGGGCAGCGAGGTACTGAGGAAAAGTGAATCGGACGGGAGGAAGCGGCTGCGTAGCACTCGGCGCCGTTTCTATTCCCCCTTCCTCACTTTCGCCCCCCCCCCTCTTCCCTCCACCTTCCAACTGGTGCCTGCCTCCTCTTTCAGCCCGGAAGCCGTCCCGCAAGAGTGCGTGCCGTGCGAGGCCAACTGGGTGGTTATTCCTGAGACGGCCGCGCTGCAGCTTGCCTCGCGCTAGGCGCGGTTCCAACGTTCGACGAAAACCTTCAAGTTGATGCGCACTTTGTAGGCTCATGTTTCGAAACTACATGCATTAAACGTAAGGCCGTATTTCGCACTGCCGCTGCAGTAGATGAAGACATTACCCTCGCAGAGGTCCACTAGTGATGCTGCGCTCGTCCAAAGGGACAGGAGATAAATAGCGTGCACGGAGCCGAGCCCGTCTTTCCAGACTCCGCTGCCAGGGACTTTTGCGCGCGCACGAGTGCCCACGGACAAAGACGAAATGTCATTGCCGGTGCTCTAGCAGACACGCTTACTGCGAGTGCATTGTCCTAAGTAGTGCGCATAGGCTTTCGTCGAAGACATTGTGTGCCCGTCACATTATTCCGGCTTAATATATATATATATATATATATATATATATATATATATATATATATATATATATATATATATATATATATATATATATATATATATATATATATATATATATATATATATATATATATATATATATATATATATATATATACGTAGGGCTGCGGAGCAGGAGCATGCATACGGTGGTCGGTCCTGCAGGAGCTGCCGGCAAATTCAACGGCAAAATTCCAGTTCGGCGTTCTCTTCTTTCACTCCCTCCTTTATCCCTTCCCTTACGGCGTGGTTCAGGTGTCCAACGATATATGAGACAGATACTGCGCCATTTCCTTTCCACCAAAAACCAATTATTATTATTATTATTATTACTGGGGCGAGATTCGCGGAATCATGTGCGTCAAAGCCTTTCGTGTCTGGTCAGCACCCTTCCCTCTCCTGTCTGATCGAACTGCACTCTCGCTGGCTATCGTGATCACCTTAGCCACGAGCAGAAGATAATCGTGCAAGGATATTACGAAAACAATGCTTCATGATTACTTTGAGTGGCTCGCGAAACTTATCTTGCATAAGTGCTTTTCGTAACTGGCCATAAGCCTCCTAGTTCGCTATCATGATTGCGCTACCTTGCAGCTAACTATCGTGACTGCCACCGACCACTCACGGAACGCCGTTGTGTAACAGAAGATTAACGAACTTGGCCGCAGATCCTTGTGTTCACTAGTGGATGGTCGCACTTGCTGTAGCACTATCGTGTCACACTTGTATCTATAAATTAAGCGTAACGTAAGTGCGATAGAATGTACACGTCGAATTCCGTTCCGTCAATCGCAATAGGTTTCATTTTTGACGAGTTCTCGTTCGATTAAAAGAAATTTCGCCATGGTCCCACCATGTGGCGCGGGCAAGTTAGGACATCGCTTTTATCGTTTTTCTCGTCGCGTGAAGTATTCAAGTCGGCACAGTGCTTTAATTCGACATAAATTACAGAGAGCTTTTTCATCTGGTAACATAGCGCGTCTAAAAGAAAGCGTGAAAAGGTATAAGACCTCTTGCTCCCTCATATTGGCTGATATATCCGCTTCACACGAACGCAACGTGGACGATTACCAGCAGATCGGAAGTGCATTCAAGATTACACGTGGCACTTCACAGGTCTTCGTAGTCAGTTTACTTATCTGCACGGCTAATACGCTGTAGCTGTGGATATTTCTTGTAAAACACCATTCCGCACTCCATAAATAACGCTGTCGATCCGGCAACGCTGCGAGCTCACCAGTTCATCACTTACAGGCACACCACTGTTAAAAGGAGACTCGTTGCTGCACGGTTTCATCCAATATATTGTTCTGAAACAACAACGGCATGTTTCTTCGCATTCATGAGACTGAACTCCAATGAATGTGCCCATCATTAATTAGTTTCGGATTACTTTTTGTTGTCCACAACACGCAGACAGATTAATTCATTTACTACAAAAGAATGCCTCTAGTTTTATTCCCAACCGGCACTCTCCTCTCGGCGCTAGGAGATTGCGGCTAAAATAATAATAACAGCGTTCTGTCCATTAACGCCGGGGCTGATTCCATTCGCGTTTCTTGCTGCCTGCGATTTTGAAGAAAATGCGATGGTTTGCGAGAAGAACACCCTTCAATGTTCAATGTTCATGTCCTCTTCGGTGATCCACACATCCTGCCCATTCCATCCAAATTTTGAGAGGAACCAAACAAAAATTGGCGGTGGTTTACCTCTGGTTAAACCTGGAGTTAAACCTGGTTAAACCTGGAGCTGGCCGAGTGGAACTTGCTCAGTTGAAATGCAAAGTCAATCTTTCGCCGCTCCGTATCTTCTTCTTCGTCCCCTTAACGCGAAGAAGAAGCGTTCCTTCTTCACCTTCGTCCCACTTGAGACGGCGCATGCGCACAGGTGTTGAAGCTGGATTTCGCCGGCGCGCCGCGCCGTGCCGCCGGCAGCAGCAGCTGCTCCGCATCACGTGACCAGCCATGGCGCCGCACTGCCGCCAGCTGCTTCGCACCACGGGACCAACCACGTGACAGCGTCTCGGTGCAGCCACGGCGTTGCAGCGCAGCCACAGGGTGGCAGCGCCGTCACGTTGAAGGCTCGAAATGCTACCGTAATTTAGCTATCGCTACAAAATACCAGGTGAGGTATAAAGCTGCTTTTGTTTTGCAATTTTTGAAACAAAATTCCAATTTCTTAACCGGCGGACGAAAGCAGCATCTAATTTTTACACTACATGGTCGTGTCTAGAATACGCATGCGCTTGTGGTCCATATACTTCAGAACTAAAAAAAATTGACAGGCGATTACGATAGACGGCAATGCGAAATTTGAGCGCAGCTCTTCATGTATTTTCGCGCCATGGCTGGCAGGTGGCGTGGTGTGCTGCTGGACACCCTCCAGGATCTTACCGTGGAAGACACCTTCCGGTTGTCCACTTCTCCGAAGTCACCGTGGCAGGTGGCATTTCGTTCTGCTACTACCTGCCACTTGTCAGCTACCTGTGACCTGTCAGGTGGTGTCTTCCGCCAATTACGCCGACAACGCCGACGACTACGACGCGGAATGCAGGAACGGGCACCCAAGAGCTGCGCTCTAAATAATTTGCAAAAATACTCGAAAGAGCAGCCATGCTAGCACACAGTGACTATAAAATAAACTTGGTGTAACAGAAGCTAAACGTACTCTTTCGTGACATGGTTCAAAGATTCATGCGAGAAATTCTCGGCTAAAATTCTTCTGTGGTATTTAATACTCCGAAAGTGTCATTATATCGGAATTCCTGTGGTTGTGGTGGTGAACAACTTTATTCTGGCAACAAATTAGGTGCGTTAGATATCTCAAGCCTGGAGTACAGATATCCCGAACAAGAGACTGCCCTTTGAAAATCAGCGAACTTACTTTTAAGGGCGACTCTCCTTTATTTCTTTTTTCTCCGAACAGCCTGCAACTGGAATCGCACTTCCGCTGTGGGTGTTGAAATCACATCTGTTTATGCCTTTTACAAGGCTTCGATAGTAAAGATATTTTTGCAACACCGTGCTGTAAGGCGAGAAAAGGAAATGCAGAAAATAAATACGTGAAGTATGACAGCTGGCGTTCTCAAACCTGGACGTGTGGGTTGCCGGGCACACAGAGAGACGCCCCCTTCATGGGAAGATGCAAAAACAGGTTGCTGCCAGCCCGAAAAGTTTAGTCACGTCCTTGCCACTACTCGTTGCAATTTTCATGCAGCATCGCTGCTTCTGCTCTTGGTATCTCCCACGAGGCGCTGCCGCTGCCGGCTAAAACAGGTCAGTACGGCCATTCCGGCCCCATTTCAGAGTGGCTCTTGAGCAAGCCGAGTTGGAGGCAAGTTTAGAGACCAGGAAGCATCTAGAATTTCTCTACGGTTCGGTTAAGTCGTTCACACGCATCACCATCCATGCGGCTTTGAGCAAATCGTAGCCATTACCTAAATAAAATAGCAACCGTGCAACTGAAGTGCACGTCATTGCTTAATAGCCAGAATTTACCAATGCATTTAACTTTCTGTCTCCTGGGTTCCCGGCATTTGAGCTGCACGCCCGCCGAGACCTCATTCCGCTCACTGCTAGAGCCGGGGCACGGGGCCGGACATCACTAAAAGAGCAGAGCTCGCTGTGTAGAAACGAAGGGAGAACCTCTCCAACTCAAAAGATGCCAGGACCCTTCGTTTCTTCATTATCGCCTTCAGTATGCTGAATGAAGGGTCCGTTTCCTTGTTAGCCTTATTACCACAGACAGCCTGGTGCAACCGGTAATGCCCCATCGCACTTTCAAAGTGCACTCCCAACAAAGCTTCAGTGTTTCATTCCACGTTTAAGTTACTAGGTAGCTCACCGTCTGAAAATTCTGCGGCTATGCCGAGAACCACTCGAAGGCTTTAGCTGTTACCCTACGACAAGGGGCTCCTAGAAGTGGCTCATTCCTCAGAGCAAGTCGTTGCCTGTCGGTGGCGGTAGCGGCCATTAAAATGCGTGCTTACCGCTTGGGCTACGCTCAGCCGCTGCGAATGGCACAGGAACCTTTTTCGGCGTCATTAACGACATTTATTCGCTCCACCTGACGCAATCAAACCCAGTTTTGTCATTATCCTACTCAAGAACACACAACCACAACGGAATAAACGGGTGGAGACGACGCTGCTCCTCCTCAGCAGAGCCGTTCACAGGTTTACCGGGTCTGAAAACATAAGCAGTGCCTGCGACGCATATTCAGAGCGTCGGCGCGGTGTCGTATCGCGCGCACGCTTCGCTAATCCTGACGCATAATTTTTGCCTATTTATTCATTTATTTATTTATTTAAGATACCTTACAGGGCCCAAAAGGGCACTGAGTAAGGGAGGAAAAATAACGGGTTAAGTACGATAGGAACAAGTTGTTAAATACAACGCGCAGTACAAGGCAAAAAAGTAAAAACAATTATAATTATACAGGGCAAATCGTAACAAGACATACATCGCCGCGAGCAACAAAAAGTATATAAAAAGTAGCAAAAGTGCATCGCGTGTGCCCAATACACATCTAAAGAAAAAGCAGTAGCCATAATAAAAATTCGAATTGTCGGAACTGCACAAGAACCCTAAATATAATACATTAGCAACGAGGAGAAAAAGAACTTATGGGATAGAACAACCTACAAGACACAATGTCGTTAAACAAAATGTTTGTGCTGCTAGTATCGGAATGGTTGGTGGTAGCAGATAGATGCGATACTGTCGGGAAGATCATTCAAAAGAAAAATGGCACGTGGAAGTGCTTCAGAAGCCACCTGTTTCGTTGAGAAGAAGTGGAAGAAGAGGATATGAAACCGCTCTCTCTTCCTACTAGAGGCCCCACAGATCACGCAAAAGCAGATGGATAGAGGCAAGGAGTGCGTGAGAGATCAAATAACAGTGCAAAAGTGCGTGCGTGATTGTTGTTTGCATTGGGCGTAAAATTGCTCTTTGTGATTGTCACTTTTCTCGCTACAATGAGCTAAACTTAGCGCTTCACTGCTGCTCGTAATGGGTACTAAAAACAACTGAATTATTTCGTTTTTTTATTTTGCATAATGTCGGGGTTTTCCATTCCACGGGACTATTTATCGCGCGAAACGTAATAACCTCAGCTCAAGAGAAAAGTTATTGAATTATTAGGATGTCAAAGCGCCTAGAATCGCGTTTCACTAGCGGCCGACAGCGACTGGTAACTTGTATCTGCAGAACATATCGAATGTTTATTCTCAGATTGTGGGGATAGCGAAAGCACTTGGCTATGAAGCCCCCATTTTTTTTAGTTTTTGTATTTCAGGAACGTTATGCCTCTGCGCACCTGCAACTTATCAGAATGACAGCTATATTAGTTAGCCCGTTAATATCGTTTCTCGCCAGCGAAAACGCTAACAACGCGAACAACGGGACTCTACTGGTTACTGATGACCATTGTGCTTTCTCCGCTGTCGACGAGGAAGCGCAATTCAGCTCGATGAGTCCCCGCAGGCATACTGCTTGACATCCGACAGCAAGGTCAGTCTGACCTTCGTCGTGCGACTCGGTGTCCTGCGAAGGCTGCGCTCGGCGCGAACTTTCCCAAGCCAAAGATTGGGCTGTTCAGCTTCATTTCAAGATAAACGGGACATAAATCAACCACCTATGAGCACTTCTATTGATTACGATTGAAAGTGCGGTCAGAAAATGCACGTGGAGACTGCGTGCATCTTTTTTATCAATATGGCGTTCCCATATATTCGTATCATGGATAACAAGAAAGGCACACCCTCTGTAATCTTCCCTTCCGCATACGCAAACCTATATCTCTAAGCTACTAATAGGTCAGAAAACGCAAGGTATGATTTCTTTGAAAAAAAAATCCTATTAACTCGGCAGTTACATTGGTTCCGCAGTACTAGTAATACATGGCATAGAGCTATAATTCAAATAATGCTCAGAGCGAGAAACCTGAATGGATACCTGTATTATACAAGCCGGCTAACCATAAACGTTTTTAGAACGGAGGGGAGACGTAATGCTTTTTTTTAATTGTCCTTGTGAGTTGTGATTGCGATTTTTTTTTAAAACCGAGCTGGCCATTAAGGAAAAATTAATTGAGTGGATGCGCTGTAAGCAGTGCTCTCAGTGGATTGAGTGCTAACGCGATCGATTTTGTCGATTTTAATAAAATATGAGCATGTGTTAAAGCTACCACGCTTCAGAAGATGTAATTTTGTTTCAGACCCTTGTTTAATTTATGGCCTCTCGGGGTTTAACGTCCCAAAGCAGCTGAGGCTATGATGGAGGCCCCAGTGAAGGGCTCCGAAAATTTCGACCACCTGGGGTTCTTTAACGTCCATGTTTTAATTTACCGCTGGAATCGTTGATATTATATATAGTATTAGTGCAAAGCCAAGCATCGACCTACTTCTCTTTTTTCTCACTTGGAACAAGCTCGTTTCCTTCGCAAACAGAGTGTTGTTTCGACAAGTTTCATAGGCCTTTATTAATTTCACTTTCAGCTGCTGTGGAACAAAGTTCTAGTTTTACCCTGAAGTACAGCTGAACGAACCATTTGCGGCATGCCTTCTGAGAGCAGTTTTTCAGCTGTGATTTCACGATTTTTTCTTGTCGATTGGTTGGTAAAACCCCCGCTCTACAACAACAACAAAAAAAGTCATACCCCGTAACAGAAATTATTGCAGCACCTGCGTCCACAAAACTCACTTCTGCGTGCCTTTAAAACGAAAAAAGAATTTTCCAAACTTTAATTTTAAATTTTATTTCGCTGAATGTAGTCAGAAAATTATGTGTGAAAAAATGAACCCTTAGGCTTCCCGGCTAGACCTGGGCCCATGCAATAGGTACAATTAATAAGCTCTGTCACGTTGCCAGGAATTCGGGACGGTGGTCTATAGTTCACTTGCGCATAACGTGAAAAAATCAGCTGTTTTTTTTCTAAAAAAACGCATGACGGCAAAAAAGGTTCAATCTGAGGTGCTGCGTTGGACAACTCGTCTATGCCGCGTTGTGTACGTGTGTCTGGCCGCATTGGTTTCTGGCCCTGCAGCGCGTGATGGGGTCACCATGTCGTGAAAATGTGAATTTCGGACAATATTTATCTGTGTTTCGAAAAGCACGCCATTGAATAATGAAATACTCAGTCGCAGTTCCATTTGAAGCCGATAAAAAAAGTGATTGGAGATTTCCGGTAGATTCTTCAAAACATCGTCTTTTTGTCGCCCAGAAGGGCTCCAAATTTTCGTCGTTTCAATCGAAACCCATTTGTTTAAACTTTGAATGGTTTTGAAACAAACGTTAAGCTACAGTGTAGAACTGCTGCTACTTTTGGTATATGCGGGGAATGCCCTATAGCTTCATTCCTGCGGAAAAGCCCATTCAGTTGTCTGTACGGTTAGGTATACCCGAAAAATGCATGGGCGATCAATTGGATTGATGCGGCGGAAATGCGATAGCATTTGTCTTTCATTCGCCAATATATTCCAGTCCTAATTCTATTCCAATTATGAGTCTATTCTATTGGCTTTCACTTCCCAATGAATTACAATTCTGATTCTATTCCAGTTCCGATTACGCAACTACGCAAAAAATGTCCTATTGATAGATCACGGTGACTCCTCATAGAGCTACCTGTGCATTGACGCTGCGCTGAAGACATCGGCAGGTGGCTGCTTCAAACACAGCCGCCGGTGGGGCTTGTGATATCCAGGTTGCTCTTCCCGAGCAATGCGAGAAGGAATAGCTCCTACAGGCCGCATATTTTGCACGCATAGTTCTTCAGGAGGCCGCATATTTTGCACGTAGGCCTGCCATTGTCTGAGTCATTTTCTTAGTAATTTTAGTTATTGCCTAATCATTCTGTTTCCGGCGTCTCCCTCCTCCTTACAATTGGAGAAGGAAGGAGGGGAAGAGGGATCGGCTGATAGGCGGCACGTAGAAAAAAGGCAAATTACACTGAACACCACCTAGCAGGTGAAGGATTCATGCAGACGCCGACTCCGCCGCTGCCGGAGAGTTTTCGCCTTCATCACCTTCCTAGCGCTATTGCATTAAAGCGCGACTTCTCCCAAAGAAGCCGCACAGATCGCACGGCTTAGCGGCGCTACCTGGAGTCTGCCCCAGATTACCGTTAACGCTTTGGGAACGGTGCTATACTCGGGGACTGCTTTCTGTGGCTATGCAGTAGAAGTTACGAGGACGAGGCGCAAGGCTTTTACAAGCGTGGTCTAATCACGGGTCCAGTAGGGAGGGAGATGGGCGTTTAAGCTGGCGGCGCTCGCTCGTAGCTTCCCCTGCGTTGCCGCAGAAAGCTGTCCACGAGTATAGCATGAGAGCCTGAACACCTTTACTCCTGAGGCCAAGTTCCGCAGGGCTTCTCCTCTTCGCTTTTGTACGCGTGTCGATCGATTCATCTGTATCATCCTTATCTGGAGCTGCCTTTCAGATGCAGCACTCCAACGAGTCAACAGTACTGCGTGTGGACACAGTCGGGGATGCATTACTCGTACCTGCATATAAACACCTGCGTCAATTAGGAGTGTGAGGTAAAACATTAGCGCCTACGACCCACAACTCGCGCAGGTGGTTAAATGCAGGGTCCGGGACAGATATCAAAGGCTGTGGTCTCACGCGTCTTGCGCTTAACACATCCCACTGCGCTAATTATCATGGATGATCTAATATTCCGGACGGGAACATGGTCTCTGTAATTCCCACGTCTGGTATTTTTTTTATCAAACTGGTTGATCATGACAGTATCGAACAGAGTGTACATGAACTGGTAGCCCCGCGCATGCGCTGTGGGCCGTAGGAGCTTATGGTGTACTGCCTCGATGGAAAGAAACGCGAACAACCCGGCGCCAGCACGCTCCGCTGTTTCAATTTCTTTTCGCCGCGTTTTTACTTCGGTGATAGCAAAGAGACCCTATACTCGTTCATGGTACATTCTAGGACGACTCTAATGTCTATTTCGTACCACCCAGGTAAAAGCGCGATCAAAATAAATTCCGACAGCTGGGCGTGTTGGCGCCGGGTTGTTCGCGTTTCTTTCCATCGAGGTGGTACCTTACAGTTATCCACCGCCGCCTACGGAACAGAGCATGACATTTGCCTGCTAACACACGCAGTTGTATATATGCAGGTGCCCAGTTGGGTGCCATCGACTGAGTCTACACGCGGTACTGTTAACTCGTCGCATTCAAGGATGAAGCGCACTTACGTGAAGGACTGAAAGTACTGCTGCTGTTCTGGATCACGTGGAGGCTGCCAGTAAAATTGCCGTGAGCACGGAAACACGTGGAGTGGGAAATGCTTCTTACCAATGATGTGGAGCTCCACGTCGTAGCTCCTGCGAGCTCCGTGCTTGTACTCGACGTTGCAGACGTAGAGGCCGTGGTCCTCGTAGCGCAGGTTCGAGATGGACAGCAGCGCGGGTCTGCGCACCGCCGAGAAGTGCGCGCGGCCCCGCAGGGACTCGGCCACCGAGTGGCGCGCCTGCATCAGGTTGCCCCGACGTCCGGGCGGCGGGTCCAGCGTGTACAGCGGCGTAGTCGGGTCGTCGACCCGATGCCACCAGACCTTGACAGCCGGGTCCGAGCGCGGCCCGAGGTCGCAGGGCAGGTCTGCGCTCGCTCCATCCGTCAGCACCACCGTCACTGCAAAACCAGTAGGAACAGAACCGTGAGCGGCGCGTGTCGTTGTAATGGTAGAGGGACAGCGAAAGAGAAGGAGAGATAATTGTTCTAACCGCGTCACAAGAGCCATGGCTACGCTCGTAAGAAAAGACCTCAAGGTTCAAGGTACCTGTCATAGAGTGGCAGCATTTTATTTTACTTGTGGTTGTATTTGTAGCTAAATGGTATGTTCGGCTTAAGCAACACCGATGACAGCTCCATCAAATATTGTTCTCACTAAAAATTAATTATTTGGATTATTCTGGGTACGTTAATGTCTGTCCGGAAGCAAAAAACGAATTTATGGCCGAGCAAACTGCGTAAAAAGTTTCCCCAAGTCTCGATTCGAACTCGTCACGTCTACACCGAGGAGGACTGGATGACGCCGTTTTGAAGCAAATGGCAATGTGGCATAGCCTATGTGATCCGCGCCCAAAAATCGGTGTCTACCGACGCAGCTTACTTGCAAAATCGGCCCCTAATGGCGACATCTACATTTCGGTTTCTTGTTTTTTTATCTAATTCATAAAAGCTCCGTTTCCGGTCAGAATGCTCTTCCATAGCCTACCTGTACAGGTCGGCTTCAGTTTGTCTTCAATGTCCCTTTAAACACTCCCAACGTGTACGTGGCCTGCATAAGAGACGCCGTAGTGGAGGGCTCCGGATTTATTTCAACAGTCTGGGTTTTTTTTAAAGTGCACTGACATCGCACAGCACACGGTTGGCTTTTGCGTTCTGCCGCCACCAAAATGAGGCTGTCGCAGCCGGGATCCAATCTTGTCACCTCGAAATGAGCAGCTCAACCGAGAGACCACTGAGAGACCACCAGGGGCGATTTTGGTGTTCATCAGGCACGATTAAAAAACAGCAATTGTTTTCTGAAGACTTGGCAATGCTCTTGTTTGCCACAGATTCAGTGCCAAAAAAAAAAGTATACTGGAAAAGAACAACTTAAAGTAAGGAATCAAGAAACCAGTCCCGAGAAGCGAGAACTAACCCAATTACTCATATCTGTGAAAAACTTGAAGAGAAGATCTTGTTGAAGAATTCAGCATAATTTCAAATACCTCCCTACTGTCGCCGACAGCACTAGTAACAGCCAAGAACTGCTAATTAAGACCACAGAACGGCGCTCCACCAGCCCGCTCCCGCGGGGGTCTCACGGCGTGAACAACAGCGCACAGCACCGGCAAGGCGGTCGCCTACAACCGCAAGGAACGTGCGACCTTGGCTTTCGAGTGTTTTAAATGCCAAGATAACTACAAATTAAACTGGGAAACATCGGTTGCGGCTGCTAACCTCGCACTGAAAGACCGGCACCAACGACTGTGTCGGAATTCCGCTCCGGCCAGGTCCTGCGGAGCCGAAGGACGAGTTGTTTACGCTAAAGTTGTTGGAACCTATAGTATAGGCATTCTCGAACGCAGGCAGCAAAAATCATTACCGTATGCACTCCTCCATGCCTTCGATCCCGCATCCGATTAGGGAAATTCAATTATTTCCTAACTGCGAGCTACGGGAAATCTGAGCCAGCAGCTCTCGTTTATTGATCGAGCAACTCTGTGTTTTGTCACCGAGTTTTTGCTCCTTCACATTACCTAGACGGCAGACAAAAACTAACGCCTCGCCAAAGCATAAAAATAGATCTTAGGGGATTAATTCTACCCAGTCGTCAGGACTCAAACAAATTAGAGAAATGCATCATCCGCACAGTAACCTTCGTCAGGCAGCAGAACGAAAGTGATTTGAACTATAGGTGTTCCTCCGACGCTAGACTTCTTTTCTAGTGTGCGTTCGTGTCCTCTAATGCACGCACGTCTGCTGTATTGAGGCCTCGAAAGAAGAGGTCGAATACGCATATTAGTGACAGGAACAGACACTTCACAGTCGAACAAGACAAACTCTGCCGTGCGCAGAACAGCAAAAACGAAAGCGCATGCGCAAAGAACGTTCCTGCGCACCAAGATTGCGCACACGCAAGTTTAAATTACGAAGGCGCCCCTCCATTACGAGCAAGTTTCCAGTCGCGCGCATGGTGGCCGTGGAGTGTAACTACGATTTTATGCTGTCGTTGCTATTATAAGGCGGTGCTTGAAGCCTGATCATCGTACTAAAAGAGCTGACTCGTTCCCCCATCTGGCTCATTGCTATACCGAAGAAGAATAAAAAAAGAATGACTGGTACTGCCTTGGCGAAGACTAAAAACTCAAGTGACAACAACGCTCAACTCGAGGCTGCCGAGAACAAAAGATATGGGGGATGGGGGGGGGGGGGGGAGGGGGGGGGTAGGACCACACGCAGTGAAGGGTAAGGAGTGAAAAACTAAAAAAAAGACGTAACTCCTTCTATCCGAAGCTGAAGGCTCGAAACGGTTTCGCACAAATTCGACCGCAGCGCCCGCTTGTTGTTGCCGATTTTCCGCCCTTCCCTGCTGCCGCCTGGGCAGACTCCCGCCGGTGGTGCAAAGTTTCCGCCCGGCGAAGGAGGGAGACGAAAAAAAAAGAAACAATTGAGAAAGATGAAGCAAAGACAACGTGACGGAGAAAAAAGGGGCCAAAATCACTGCTTCCAATCCCTGCGAAATCCCGACGACAGGGCACTGCTTCCTTTTCTCGTTTTCGGGCAGCAGGGCTGCGCGGCGACTCCCTTTTGTGCTTACTCCTGCTTTTTATGCTCAGTTTTCGGCGTTTTGATTTATTTGGCTCCACGTCTGGTTTGACCAACTTGATTTCCCTCCCTCTCCACCCCTCCTCCGCCCTTTTTTTTTTCTGCGTGTTTGTGCCTTAACACTGTTCATTTCGTACTGTTTACAGTTTCTTTTTTTTTTTACTGCAGACCAGCTTTCATTTCTTCCTTGCCCTGCGGCCCTCTACACCCCCTCCCTCCCCATTCGTACAAATGCGTTCTTCATTTTTTTTTATTTTCGTGATTCATTCTTGTCTAGCTTTTTCCGATTCTCCCCATTCTCTCATATATAGTTTTCTTTTTATGCAGGGCTGTTGTTTCACTACCTCGCTAATCTCTAGTCGCTGGCGAACATTTTTACTTTGTTTTGTTCATGCCGCTGGCTTTCTGTAAAGTTCGGGTCGACTTCACGCTCAAAGCCTCAATCGATTCACACAGCGTTGTTCAGAACGGAGGTCCAACCAAAGTGTGCGCCCAACGGCCCCGTATGACGTAGAACGATATTAACAAACACACGGATGTAAAATAAAAATAAAACAGTGCCTTTAAAGGAAACTCGCATAGCAGGTTTCCTTTCGGAGGAAAGGGAGCGTATAGCGAAGACTTGTTGCGCTCAGTTCTCGCTCCAGTTTGTCTGCAGCCCTCTAAACACGAAGGAGTAAAAAGGGCGCATGTCGTCCTGTTTTCCAGATACGAGCCAGATTATGGATCCACTAGTGGCATAGCACATGTATGAACGAACGCTGTGCAAGCGCCTTGGTTGGTTAGTGTGCCCAACATGAATCGCTAGAGGCTATTTGAGGACGCATTGTTAACAATGTTTCTGTCTTGGCTTTGTCGCTGTCATGCAGCAATCATTCAACTTGAAAAAAAAGAAAGTTTGAGGGAGGGGGGGGGGGCGGGAAGAAGGAGGGGCACATTTGGAAGTTCTTGACTATTTATGGCATAGAAAACTAACCGTCAGCGTGCAGAACAAAACAAGAGGTTGCAGGTACTGGGACATTGGCAAGCTGCTTTGTTTTAAGTGGCATTTGCGTCCCTTGATTTTTGCCCGAAATGCAAGAAATCAAGCAGTTCATTTTTTCCGCCCGTTATTGTGCTGTTTCGTGTTTTTTTTAAGAAACTTAATCGCAATAGCGGTTTCAGTGAACTCGGGAGCTCGCACGCGCAAATTTTAAGAATGTTAACGTGGTCTGCGAAATATCCGGTTGCACTTAGAGGTCCAAGCCTGAGACGACAGCTCACAGGGTTTGAAAGACAAAACCGAAATGGTTTGGGAAATTTCGCAGTGCATCGGCACTACATTAGTGCAGGCACTTAATATTTCAAGTATATAGGCTGACGACGCGCATGTTTATTGATGACAAGCGCGATAGTCGAAACAACAGCCCGAATTACACGTCGAAGATTGTTGAGCCAGCTCGTGGGAGTGCTTATTTCTTATTTGTCATGTTTCTCGTCATCTGTCAAAGGCACGCTTGAGAGCGAGGGAGTGAAAGAAGGAAAGAAAGAGAGAGGGAGTGGAGGACAGCCCGAGTCGTGGCGTGTGGGCTGGCTTCCAAGGGCTGGCGTGATACGCCTGGCGTGCACCGAACTGCACGGGAAGAAAGTGCATGCAGCAGCCAGCCTTAAGCAAAGACGTGACGCCTTCCGTGCGCTCAAACAATGGTGGCGTGCGCGAGGCCCAACCGCGAGGAACAGCACGGCTTGTCCGGGGGAGAAGTGAACTCGCCGGGGAGAGCGCCGACGACTAACCCATTATTTCTGCGCATTATGCTGCGCTTGTTTACACCGCGGCTTTGGTGGTGGCGGCCCTTTTATATTCTTTGCCATTTGTCTTCCCAACGACCGGCGCAACTGCTGAATTATTCCTTTTCTTACGAGGCCGAACCTCGCGCTTTCTGTGCTCAGTTCCGGACATTTCTGGCGTAGATGCATAAAAATGTTGCGCAGATTTCCGTGATCTCAACTTAATATTTTTTTTGCACTGTTCTACCTTCATTCGCCCTAGTCTAGAACTGCACCCAGCAGCCGCGCCACGGCGGCTCGATTAAACCTCTGCATTAACCAATCGGTGGGGCCATTACCGTTTATCGCCACCGTGCAATGAAGAAACTGCACTTGCGACAAATCTTTCGATTTTGCGAATTTTTTTTCTCCTGCGTACGGCTCCTCTTCTTGTGCAGCGCGATCAACTTTGTGTATTCATCGCCAGCCTCTCCATATTCAATGACATGGTGTGCACCGGCAAGGAGCCTGCCCATGGAAAATTCGCTTCATATACAATTCGGAATAAGTTATGACCTTGAAGCCGTCCTCAACCGATGCCTGTTTGAATTAAGTGCGGTGGAACATGAGTCCCCAGAGAGAGCGCACACGAAGTCAGTTGTCCATGGGCATTGAATCTTTACAGATTTCGTTCACTTTGAGGAAGATATTTCGACTTCAAGGTGAAAAGCGCGAATTGCAAAATGGAATTTAGAGATGCATTAAAGAGGAAGAGGCGTTTTTTTAGCTAAACTTATGGAAAAGAAAGGAATGAAAGTAATTGGGGACAGTAAGCTAAACTTTCAACAAGCGTATAATGAAAATCGTATTACAAATATATATTAGTCTCTGTTACAGCAAGCCTTGACAGACACACGTACGCGCTTGTCTGCCTGAGAGTGTGTGTTTGTATATGTAAAATCTCTCGCAGACTACATACACATACATTCATTATAGAGAATAAGAAAATAACAAGTTAAGGATCAGAGTATCGTAATCCTACCTAATATCAATGTCGTCGCACAGCTCAGATTGGTCGCGAATTTATTCTCTGACCGCAATATTTCGAAAGCGTTCTGGTGTTTCCGCGCTCATTCTCTCACGAATCTGCTTGTCTGCCCGACGTCATCTTCACGCGCACACTCCCTTATAAAAGCATAATAAGCTACTTGCAAGTATACTAGAAACGAACCAGGTAGTTGTTGCCATATCCACATCCCATTTTTTTTCTGTTTCAGATTAAAATTTGAGCTCAGCGGAGAAAGTCTGACTGTGGACTGGAGACACTGCAACAAAGACAACAATATTCGTAGTTACGGTAAGAACGCGGATGATTCGATATGCTCTAAGAAAAAAACAACCTACTTCTCATCTTTCTTCTCCTGGCCATCAGAACTGGAACTTATTTTGGAGGTGAGAACAAAAATGTAATAAATGCGTGAGCAACCCGTCTGTGAATTTGCTGAAAATAATATCCAATTTTCCTTTCTGGGCATCAGGTTGTGGTAATTACTTCTCCGACTGGAGGAGAATGAGATGAGACTGACTTATGTTATCTGCACTCCAGCTACGTGAGGCAGCGGCTGAAAAAAAAAAAAGTGCAAGTTGCCGAACGAACCTAGAATAGCGCTTTCGGGAGGGCCGTCTGGAGCAAGCAAGAGATTTTTAAATGCATGCCAATTTGAGTATTCAGTGAAAATTATTTTCTGAACTCTTAAACCAATGGAAAGAGGCGAAAATATTTATACAGAAATTTGCAATGAGTCAAAATAAACGTCAAATGGCGCTACTCCTTAAAACTTTGGCACGTCATGCCGACGGCCAGTCTGATAGACATGGGAGGCCCAGAGCTCGCGTGCTTAGCGAGAGCAGCTCGAGAGCTTTGAGGGCGAATTCAGAGCACAGAAAACGCTCTTGGCATAAAGATACCGCATTGAAGACTATGCCACCTCTGATTTTCTTTCCCGTTTGCTAATACAAAATGAAACATTTCGGGTATCACAGAAGTAAAAAAGGGGATTTGTAATTTTGACTAATTTATACACTACCACCACTTTGGAAAATATTTAGGGGACTCCCCCATGAACTAGTCGCTTTATAATACACAAGTAATTATTCATTCGCATCCACCCAATCACTTCCATACGAATGGCGGTGGTCCCGAGTAGGAAACCCAGACCAGGATCAATTTTTCTTCAACTACAAAGTTTCTGTGAAAGCTGTATAGTTTTCATTTGTAGCCGTATGGGTGCGACTGGGTAGATGCTAATGAGTAATTATTCCTTAGCTACCATAACTTAGAAAAGAAACTCCTACATACTTTGCACCAGTTTTCTTCGCGAACCACTAGCTCATGTAGTTCTGGCAGTGGTAAAGCTATCTGTCCTGACTGCCGAATTCGCGGTCACCTACACAAACCGCTTTGCATAGCGCTGTCGCTTCCCTCTATAGGTGAGCAAGGACAAAACGGGTCGTAAGCGGCATCATCAAAATTGTTTCAATGATTCATTAAGTAAAATTAGTCCAAATTCACGAGCCTTAACATCCTGAGCGTGAACTATGGGAGATTTAGAGCACCTGGGAGGCTTTAGCGCCGATTGGGAGAGGGAGGTTTTCGCATGTGGAGTCCATCGAAATGCGGCTGCCATTGGTGGGCATTCAACCCACGAACGTAACGTCAACAGGAGAACGCCGTAATTTCGGAGATTGCACGGATACAGTAGCGCGATTATCTGCTCTGAGCTTAACTTCAGCAGTGTGCTACTCTGAGTACGGGAGGACACAAACAAGCGGAGCGCAGAGTATCAATAGGTTGATACTTCGCAGCATATATACAGATGCTCCGCCTTTTCGTGTCATTTTCCGTTCTTAAGTCGTTGGCCCTCCGTTCCCACAGCAACCGACAACTGAAATGAGTCAGGCGAGACCAACTATCTCCATTCGCAGATTAACTACTCGGGGCGTTGAAAAAGCCTGGCCTCCAGAAAAAAAAAGACGATATTAACCTGGAGTGAATTGGTTCGTTTTGCCTCTCGTGTGATGCATTTGTTAACAGGGCTTGCTGTTTGGCTAAATGTTTAGAATAATGAAAGCGCAAGCAAGGAGACCAGACGATAAAAACTGGAAGGGCGCTTGACAAAGCGCCCGTCGTTTTTAACAGCCGTCGTGATCCAATCACACACTGATTCGAGGCGAAATCTAAAAAGCGTAGACACATCCCAGGTGAACCGCAAGTCCTGATCGTCTCTCCGCTCGTAATAAGTTGCTTGCTTGCGCAAGCTAAGAAATCGCCGAAGAACATCAGCAGCGCATATTGGTGCCATACCCCCTGCATGCAGTCACGAGTAGCTTGCTTTTTGCAAGGAATCAGCTATTATTCGTTGCGCTCTCACGCCCTTTGGGTTCAGTATCGAAACGTCTTGCATCGATAAGGACGAAAGGTACACCGAAAACACTAAGAGAGGTTTCTTTCGCAGTAAAACTGAGAGCAGCTTATTCTTAAAAGCGCTTTCAACTATTTCGTAGATGCACTGATGTTTACTGACCCACCACCGATGAAAAATTGTGCGCTTTCTTTTTTCTTTCCTTCGTAAGATATCAGACACGAACTAGAACTCAACTGCAGACAGACACTCCTATGGTGTGTTAAGGGGTAGAAATGTAAAAAAAAAAACGCCAGTCGGTTCTCACGTCATTTTTTTCTCGCCGAAGTAACGAACAAAAAACAACGAAGAAACCGCAGAGTGAGCAACATACACGAGCCTATTTGCCAATAGGCGCGCGAAAAATAATGACGTTAGCGTCCGCATTCCTCGGCTGTCTCCCCAACTCTCACTGCGATTGAGCTCGGTGGGCGAAGGTCACGCAATGATCTTGCAGGCCCGGCGTGTCAAGCGCTGTTGCATAAAATTCCGGTGTTTGTCTCGTTAGTTCTCCTCCACAGAAAAAAAAGAAAAAGTAATCGTGGCTGCAGTCCTTAGTTTGCCAGTGCTTCCGCGCTCGTGCCCGTACGGAAGCGTCTATCCGCGAAGTACGTAATTAATTAAAGCAGCAGCAGCGTGTTTATATTACTTCCATGTTTGGAGCGCCGGAATAATCAGATGTATGCTCTTGCACTTTCGATCTGCTAGTGTTCTGCTTTTTTTACCCGTTACAGGGCGTCTGCGCATGCGCCAGCTAGAGCTGTCATCGTTTCCTCAGTGAGGCTTCTCTGCACGCTCCGAAAATAACCATAAGAGCGCAATGCGTACACAGCGCGCATTTCTGGTCTCATCACCGTGCAATATGCTGATAACCGCTGATGCAATTTACATGATTTTTTTTTATTCTCACGTAGATTTGAACAAGCCATATGGGAAATTATAACATTAAAACGTGCCGCTGGCATCAGAGGACTAACTGTTAGGCTAGTTGGTTGAATTAATGTTGGTTAAAAGCTTACGTGACGAGCCAAGGCATGAATAAGGACGACGAGTCCAAGCGGTGGCAACATTAGGGCGAGCGGCCTTCGCGAGCTTCGCTTTTCTTAAAGACATGCATGTCATCAGGTAAACGTCTATTTCATGTTGTATGTTAACTTGCAAACATGGCCCTCTAACCGGCAGCTTTTTTTTTCTGCGTCTTAGGACCCCAGTGGCTTCAACATAGCGTGTCCATCATTCCCTTGACCAAGGAGTTTAAATGACGAGTAGCGGCTTGTTCATTTTAATGAAAATTCAGTAACTCCGAAGAAGAAAAGATGGGGAAACTATGAGGAGGCGGAGACGCTAGAGAGTGAGTTCCAGCGCGGGTTCTTAATAGGATCGCGTCGCTGATATAGCATCCTGTTTCATCGTCTTGTCATGACTCATTTATTCCTTGCACTGCACATAGAAATAAATGCTGACAAGTTACACTCTAATGGCGTCGCACCATTGCACGCAAGCCAAAATTTAGGGTTCTTGGGTTTCGGGTGGTGTCGCCATGTATAGAAGTTCTTTGCACTGCGAAAAGTGGAGCTTAAAAATCAAAATGCAAGCGCAATGCCTTTTCGAAATAAAACGAAAGTAATTGCCCTTATTTCGGCATTCCTGATTCTTTCTTAGTACCAGACACGGAGGTAATGGAGTCCACGTGCGTCGTCTAATTTACTAGGGACTATGAGAATCGTCTTTTCGGAACTCCCTAAACGCGGAGGTCCTCGGGAGCTGAACTTCCTTTTTGTATTTTTATGCAGGAGAAAGTAATGAACGGGCAGTTTGAATTACGGTCTCTGCTGAAAACAGAATGAAAAAACACCCCCCCCCCCCTCCTCTCCACGCCCTTGTCTTCCCAGGTAAATGTTTCCCCCTCGACGGGTTTATAACGACATAAGCAACGCAGAGCAAAAATTGCACCGTTTTTTTTTATAGACGATTTTGCTTTACGCCTTTCTGTGTTGATATCTGTCGCGTAATAAGGCAGAATCAGACATGTGAGAGCTCCATCGGCAGGCCTCGCGCCGCCTCTGAGCCGTACTGCATTACTGTTCGCACTTTCTTCGGGATGCGAGATCACTTTGCGACGAAAGTACACGCTCAAGGCAGCAGACGAAAGTCAAGGCAGCAGACTAGCGAATATACACCGCTTCGTGGCACTCTGAGCAGCTTTTCTTTTCAGACGGGAGTCTAAGTGTTCTTGTCAATAGAATAACATGTGTTTTATACAGCGCTGTCATTTTCGGCTGCGCGCTCCTCCAGCGAAAGAGCTCCGGCTTTATAAGCCGCCACGCTTTGTCCTGGTGCGTAAAACCACGCCGCGAAACTGTCCGTCATAAACCAAGGAGCAGGTAGCGCAGGGTCACATCGGTGTGCCGACGGCCTACCAGGAACTGAGAGAAAATCTACAGGCCAAAGGACAGTGGCGACGTCATCCCACTGTAAGCTTTTCTTCGTTTCATCTCCCCTGCCATTCCTTACTACGAAACCATATCTCATCCTAGCGCTGAGTCTGATGTGACGCTTGTAATTCACGGCGCTCCCTCGCTGTATATAGGCCAGGCGAGAATACATCCTCGCGTCTAAATGGCGCGCGGCCAGAAATACATTGACCAGCGTGGGAAGGGGAAGCCGTAAATGGACCATCGCTATAAGATCAAGAAGCACGATGTGCACACGCACGCTCCTCCGAAGCTGTTCCAGGCGTCCAAATACACGCCTACGCGGGAGGAGAAATAATAATACACAAGTACCACGCCAGCGAGCAAGCGCCGAAACACAAGAGAAGCCTGGGACGTGACAAATTGTGCAGCGAGTGGAACAGCACTATAGACAGTGCTGTGTCCCCCTCCCAAGGCCCTGCTATCGGTTCTATTTTTTTCCTCCTATTTTCTTTGGGCGCCGTGACACTCAGGTTCGCGTGGAACAACCCGAGAAGCGGCCAATGGCGCCTGCTCCGGGTCCCCCCCACCTTGTGCTGGGCGCCGCGTGAGGAGCGTGTCTGGCTGCACCAATGGGCGGGTCGCCAACGTGCCGTCTTCGCCGCGGAGATGGTGGCCCGGCACGCGAGAGCATTGAAAGGCGTCTCCTTTGACTCGGATTGATTTGCCTGCGTCCTCTCGTCAGGTTGCGCGTCTCGCGGTGCCGCCATTCGCGCGATACCCCCTCTTCGTGCGCCGCAGCATCGCGGCTTACGGAGCCCCCCTCTCCTTCTCGCGCTTTCGTTCGGCGCATCCTCTTGACGGGGGTTTACTTAACGAGCTGCCGCCGCGCCGAGGAAGAGCGACGGAGCGACAAGCGGACGCTCGGAGCGCGTTACCTGTTTTGGCTGAAAGGGCTGCGAAGAAGCGCCGATGCGTTCCCTTTCTCGTCAAAAACAAAAACAAACTTTCACTCGATGGAGCGACGTTTTGAAGGGCGTCCGGGGGGAGGGCAAATCTGCTTTGGAGCCCCGTAACAGTTATCAAACGACAGAGAAAAGTAAACAGCTCTGAATATTATACGTGCCAGTACGATCGCCATAGCTCACAGATCATGAAATGAAAAAAATGTAAAAGACTCCAGGCAAAATGCTGCGTCCTTCTTGGTAACTGGTACTAGGAAGATAAAATAATTGAACACTGCAGCAGTGTTGTGAATGTGATAGAGGACAAAATAATATAGAGAAATAAACATGATTCAAATCTGAACTTCACACGCAAGTTGAAGCTATGTGCTCCGGCGTAGATCGCCAATATTACGTAGAAGCTGCAGAGTTGACAACAAGGACGTAAAATCGCCAGGACTAAGGGGCGTGCTGGTTGTTGGTGTGCCGGCCGTAGTTCCAGTTTTGCGTCATGTGCGCTTATAAACCAAGAAAAGCAGCGAGAGTCATGGCTATATGCGCTTAAGGGTTTGCTTAACCCCTATATCTCTGGTTTATTTTTTTTTTCGTATGTGTATCCTTTCTCCTTAATATACCTTCAATAGTAAATTAAAAATCGTGGCGCAGTACCAGCATTCCCACTGTGAAGGGCTTCTTTATTTTCATCCTGCAATAAGAAGGTTGGTTCTTCTACTAATTTACGCTCAGTATGCTGAAATATACACTTTTCGTTTTAATGGTTTAACCGGTCGGAAGCAGAAAAGAAACAGCGCTCGAGAACGGCGCATTAAGGAGGAAGTGCAGCGCAGTGTTTGTCTTTTCTTTTCTTCCCGAAATGGCAGACAAGGTTGGGAGCAGATTTCGAAGAGCGCTGACTGATATTACAGAAGCCGCCATAGTGTTTACTCACCATTGGTGTTCTTCGCGAAGCATGAAATCAATGCTTTGGATCGAATAACTCCGCTACGTGGGACGTTTTATGGGCTGCACGAAAGGTTTCATTCTCTAACAAGAGCGCGCTCATGTATGGAGTGTCTGTTAAATCTACGTGTTCCTTTCAACACACGAACATTGAATAATGTGGCAACCTGGCGCATGTTTGTGCAGCATGGTCCTAATCGCTAATTACCGTTCTCTAACATTCTCCTTAGTCTTAGCGGTAATACTGAAAGCTTCTGCAGGTCCGAAACACCTCTAAGTAAAATTTGCCGAACACTCGTGGGAGTAACTGAATGCGAATTGCGGTTGCCCACGCGGTTGCCAACGTTTAGAAAGAATAAACGAAGAACGGAGCTGCTGACACAGATCTAGTAAGAGCAGCAAAGAGAGCATGTTTGGTTAGGTTTAGGAGGATTTAACGTCCCCAAGCGACTCAGACTATGTGGGACAGCGTAGTGAAGGGCTCCGGATAATTTCGACCACCTGAGACTCTTTAACGTGCACTGACATCGCACAGCACGGCCTCAAGAGTTTCGCCCTCATCGAAATGCGACCGCCGCGGCCGGGATCGAACTCGCGTCTTCGGGGTCAGCAGCCGAGCGCCTTAACCGCTGAGCCATTGCGGCAGCTGAGCATGTTACAGCCAGTGAAATTATGAACCAAATACAAAGTGGTATGATAACACAAACCAATTATAAACCAATTATAAAGTGGCAATAAAAACCTAAGTTTTGGTTATCATACGCAATGAAGAACATCAACTCATAAAATTAAGAAAAAAAATGACCAGAAGAAAAAAATACCAAGGGTTAACGCCGAGAAAAATATTTAGAGGTACACATAAGCTCCGCCATAAGGTTATGAAGCGACAGCGTTAATGGTACTTGCTACTGTCTTCCTTAACTAAATTAGTGCATTTTTCTAATTACGGACACTCATTAGCATACAAAAATAGGCATAGTAGACCATGTGATATACACACCACAAGACACACAAGTTCTCTCGTTAACCAGTTCGTAAAAAACGTATGTTTATGACCTAGGGGTAGCGTTTCTGGCGCGCAACCAAAGGGTCATGGCTTACTTAACATCCTCACTTGTCATAATGACATTTGAGTCATGCTATGACCTCGTAAACACATTTTAAGAAGTTTTAATTATTTTAATTCTACAGCTCAACGTCACGCGTCAAGACCTTTTCGACCTATCGGGATTTTTTTTTATACCCCACCGCCTGCGCCAACGCCAAAAACGGCAGTCTCTCGCTGAGCGGGAGCTTAAAGCTGTCGCGTAGAGAAACAAACGCATTTATCACAGTAGTTGGTATGAAGCCCGGTAGATTAGTGCAGTCTTCCGCCGTTTTTGACGAAATCGAATTGTTAAAGGCAGTAGTTTTGCAACAAAATGACCTATTGTTATAATGGTATCTTCATTGTCATGCTTAATTAGGCGGTTGTAGGTAGTGCTGCCTATTTTAAGAGGGTCTGACATAGAGTACACTTCCAAGAAACAAGAATCCGAGGCATATTTTTCAATATTTCACTTTTCTCTATCCTGAGCATCCCTTAGAAATGGTTGCACTAGGCGCCTCTTGTAATTATTTATTACAAAACGAGCAGCCCGGTTTCGTTCTCCCTTCGGTTTAGACGTCAGTAGCAAGGTTCCATGCTCCCACAAGAAACAAACGTATTCCAAAACGGAGACAACGTATGATATGCAATTTGTTACTATTACAGAGCGGGGAAGAGTACACACAAAAAAATTGCATTTTTCAATTTTTCAGCTTTGAACACGGTGTAATCCACATGTTTGTTCCATATTGACTTCGATGCTGTAATTGTGTTCAAAGACACTTGCTCATGAACCATATTTTCTGCGATATGCTGTCCTTAAAATCAGGTGGCTAAACATGTCTCGAAAAAGCCATATGAACAAAGCTTTCAAAGTTAATAACCATTCTCCACACAGCCCACCAGCATCAGCAATGGCATCAATATACGTTTTTTGAACATTGAAATCACTGTCGTTTCGCGCTGTTCTCTAAATACGAAAGCATATGTATGTATGACTGCTAAACACCACTGTATCCCCCCGCCCTTTGTGTAATGTGCCTAAAGGGACCCTCAAGGGTTAATAAATGATAATGACGATGATGATAAACTGAAAGATGGCACGAATTGCTGCGTGCACTGGATTATATTAAAGATCGTGTGTAGTGTACTAGGGCACCGTTTAGCAGGTGGGCGCCTGATTAAAAATAATCAGCATACAAAAGCAGTGACTGTTGCTCTTTCAGGAAGTCAGAATAGTCGTTCATCGCCTGTCGCCAATTTCAAGCGCTTGATTAGTTCGTGAATGCCACTTTTGTGCCAAACTCCGCGAATTGTAATCCCCCCTCCCCTACACACACACGACCGTAGAAAACATGCTAGATAGAAAAACAAATGATTCTCCCCAGTTCAAATTTTAAATGCAACTTGTAATGGAGAAAAATAACCATCATAGGTTGTACCCTCATTATTGATCACAATATTTTTCAAAAGAAGTTCACGTCTCATACCTGGGCATGCAAGTTGAGCGGACTGGTTAACTTAAGAAAATTCTGAAATGTATATGGAGACCGCAAATGTACGGTCATTTGTTATGCGCCCATGTACATAGCGCACAGACAGCTTGCTCAGTACGACACCAAGGCCTAATTGCAGTTTTTTTTATGGTTTTAGAGGCATCTTATTTTATGAAAAAAAAAACAATTCCTTAATGGTGCGTCAACCCCCCCCCTCCCCCCCCCCCCCCCCCCCACACACACACACACTTCCCGTTCATGCATTGGCGTCAGCTCTATGAAAGGGAGCGCAGGAACCCAGGCGAGCGTGGCAGATAATCTCGAGCTCTACTTGTGGGGAAACACGGCGGCCGCGTTTCGCAACCTGGTGGAACGGGTTCTGCTGCGGGGCCTGCGGGAAGATGGCACCTCCCTTTCCATTTGGTTTCTGAAAGCGGCCACCACGTGTCCCCACAAGTAGGATTCCAGGCTTTCTACCACGCGCTGGTGTGTTAACTCTCATAAAAGTCACGACAGTACATTGAGGGTCACTTCTGTGTTATTATTTGAGAATTTCCCTCAGTATCCCGCTAAAGGCAATCGTATAGCATTTATCACGGCCAAGGTTAATGGGATGCTTAGTTTCTGCTTCAACGCACGCATTTAGTGGCACAAAGACACGTGCCAGGACCGCAGCAAAAGTTCTCGGACTGAACATGAGGGCCGAAGAAAGCCGGCTGCAGGCGTCACCAACCTGAGGCGCACATTAAACAATGTCATAGTGTGCGCTTTCGGGCTGCGTGGGCGCAACTCTTTTCCCGTCTGCAGACGTTAAAGGGGACAACTTCCTTTGTAACACGACAATGTGCCTAACGAGCAGTAAACGCTCGGCCAAATTTCTAGAGCGGAAACCTTCCCCGCCTTATCGCGCTTCTCTTTTCTTTTATGTCTCTTCCCCGAGAACTTTGCCTTTTCCTCCGGTATCAAGCGCAGGGCTGCGCGCTGAATTAGTCGGACGGCGAGCGGGCAGGCGAAAAAGCATATCGCCTGACTTCATTACCTGTGTTCTTTATAAAACGCACCGCGCAGAGGAGCCGCGAACGTGATGGCGCTCGGCAGGCTTGCCCCGGGTGCGGAGAGACGCGCCGCCGAGTTGTGCGTTTCTGTGATTCTCGTTTTCGCTTAATAGCCTTAAAAATCCGCCGTTTATCTCAAACCGACGTTCCCGGATTTTTCGTTTTCTTCTTTTTCCCCTTCTCGTTCGCCGAACGATGCCGAGGAGAGAGGAGTTTTGCATGGCCATTATGCGCGCCGAAGAAGAGCAGATCGGGGAGCAACAGCGCCCCATTCTTGCCTCTTCTTCAGCGCTTGACCGTGGCGCGCCTCGGCACCCGAGTGCGGGGCTCCCTCGGCAAGTTCTTTCTAAACGCGCAATCTCGCATCGCGGCGCATATTTAAACAAGATTAGGAACGCTCACAGCGGGCTTCTAATTAAGATGTTCCGAGGTGGACTTGCAAATGCATAATCTTGCTCGCCGCGGAACAAAGCAAAAGGCCGGGAACACGGCTGGGAGAGACTGGAAAAATTATTCCCTTCTCGCAGCTCCCTGTGCTTTCCAAGGCCTACCTCCCTCTCTCTCTCTTAGCTTCATCCGCTCTTTTCTCTCTCCTCTTCCGCCCTCGCTCGCTGGCTCTACGGCTTTTGTGCGCGCAGTCATCGGCTCTCTTCCGAGTTCCTTGCAATCTCGCCCTCCGCCAATCACCATTTGCCGCAAGGCCAGCGAATAGTAGTCGAGCGCGGCCGCTCGGCCCCGTAGTACGCCGCCGTATACGAGCGCACGCTCGCCGTGAGGGCGGAAAATTTAATTAGGAGAGTTTGTCCGCGAATAAAAAAGAAAGAGCAGGAAAAAAAAAGAGAGAGATAGAACTTGTCTTCATTCCTTCTCCCTCGAAGCTCTGCTTTCGGTGCGTGATAATTCCCGCGCGGACTGCTCTACACTTTAATTCAATGGTGCCCATTCGTGGCGTTTTGGACGGTATACTTTTCAGCTCTGGTCGGGAAACGATAATTATCACTCTTATTATACGGACCGCGAATGGAGCCGGCTTCTTTTCCCGAGCATCGCACAGCGCCGCAGAAAGGGTGGGGACCGGTCGCCCGTGCACGTACGAACATTCGCGTCCGCGAGGCAGCCGAGTACGCGCCACATCGACACGGCCGACCGAGAGGCGCGTGCAGATTTACGAGCGGGGCGCGCGTTGTTGGCCGGCTGTTTCCCGCTCGCCGCCGAGTTTCGGGTGCGCTGCTCGATCTGGATGGCAGCGTCGTTGCACTGGAGGCCGAAGTAACGAGAGAGAGGTCGCCTCAATTAACGAGAGCTTACGCGCTCCAAATGGCCGTGCCCCTATTCGCTACACTCGGCAAAACAGGAAGAGAGGATGCGGGAGCGGCAAATGATGTGTGGCACAACGATGTGCTTATCGTATACTTCCTCCTCCTCCTCCTCCTCCTCTTTCTCGGGGGCTTTCGTGGCAACGCACTTGGCGCGCCACGTGCGCATCCTCGCGAAGAAGCTACAAATGGCTTCTTTCCTGAAGGCATGGGGTATGCGTGAGCTTGAGCAGTTAAGAATGAAATTGGTAAAGCTTGAACGCTGCCTAAATTCGAAAGAGCATTCAGGGAACGACTTGTTTCACCGTGCGGACCATATTCCCTGATTGAAGGAAAAGCCAGGACATTGCGCATTGCGAACGGTCTCAGGGTGCTTTAGGAATGTAACCTTGCGTGATATCGCCAGCGTATGTTAATACTGGCTGGAAGACTCTTTGTTTCGCTTTCCAGCAACGACATTTTATAGTATATTTCTATTAAAAATGCAACCTGATCCGCAGGCCATCAGAAAAAAGAAAAAAAATGTGCGTGTGCGTGCGCGCACGTCTGTGTTTTCATTCATTTATTTCACTTGATTATCTAGGCCTCTTGTACCGGTATCTGCATTCTGGAAATTTTTGAATTTTTTATTGAAAAGGTTTAGCTTCACTGTTTCACCGATGTGTATTAACTGCTCTAAATGTACTAAAGTTACACTTCACTCATGTACTAACTGAAGTGATTTGCCAAAGTGAAAAGTCTACAATTTACAATTTTTTTAGTTATTGTTCAGCCATTTGTATCTACAAACATGGCCGCAGAAAATTTATTTTTTTCTATACCATGCCAACTTGCCAGTGAGCTGGGTCCGAGGGTAATTTCCCTATTTTATATTTTTTCATCCGCAAATGAAGGCTCGTCAGTGTACTCTCTGCCTGATTTGAAAAAGGAATACAGCTCAATCGTTATTGCTTCATTTAGGATGTAAAAACGGTTTCCCGTTTAGTACCTCGCAGCCTGAGTCGTTTTGAAACTTTAAACCCCCTACACCAAACCAAACTTATTTCCCAATTCATTCGAATGGGCTTTGAACATTCCAATTTCCTGTTTAATGGTTTCAATCGGACATGATAGTCATATCTAATTCTGTTGCAAATTACATCGCACTCACATCCTTATCACATATATGTTTTCTTAAACATGCATGTAGTGATAACCTCACCTTCATATATATTGAGGACCCCATCAAGGCACGTCCGCACTGAAACACGAGCTTTCATCTATCACGGCCCGGCGAGTGACAGCGCTCTCCAGCGTTTATTTTCCGAGGCGCACTTTCTGAAGAGGTTGCGAAGACAGCACGCCACCCCCCCCCCCCCCCCCTCTCTTGAGACGCAGCCTCGGGTCAGAGACGTTGTTTTTATCAGTCCGTGCGATCGTTTCATTCTCCAACTATCATCCTTCTACTGCAAGCTGAAGCACGTTCACCGCAGGATAGCATTTCTTTTTATACCTGGCTTCTTGCAGGAACGCCGACGAAATCTCGATATTGGACTTAATTTATTTATTTTTCCATTCATTCCGGTAGTTGGCCGCCGCGGTGGATGTGTGGTTATATATGGCGCTCGGCTGCTAGCCCGAAAGACGCGGGTTCGATGCCGGCCGCGGCGCTCGAATTTAAATGCAGGCAAAATTCTAGAGGCCCGTGTACCATGCGATGTCAGTGCACGATAAAGAACCCCAGGTGGTCGAAATTTTCGGAGCCCTTCACTACGGCGTCTCTCATAGCCTGAGTCGCTTTGGGACGTTAAACCCCCATAAACCTTTCTTTAGTCATTCACCATGGTTTCTTGCTGTTCATCACTGGAACAAGTTACCGGGTGATATTGTCTTCACCTTAAATCACGACGCCTTTGCGCAAAAACTTAAGTGTTTTTTTACAAATAAATTCTGATTAGGAAGGCTCGATTCCTGCATATGCTCAACTTCGAATTTTCTGTACTTTTTTTTCCCATTTTGCCTTTTGTTCTGGATTTGTGTTGCTTGTAGAGCTATGTGTAGAGTATTGTTTATATGTAACTGTACCCCCCCCCCCCCTCTCCCTATGTAATGCCTGAAAAGGGCCTTTAGGGTTTGTGAATAAAACCAAAACCAAACCATTCCGGTATTTATTTATTTATCTATTTATTTATTTATTCGGGTGAAAATTACCGTTAATGTATTTGAATGATCACCGCATTGTTACGGCAAATTGGCTGCTTTCACTGGAAACGAAACTTCCATAAACTCGAAAAGTTCGAAAGACCAAGTACAGGCATCAACATCTGAGGACGCTTTCGCAAGCAAACTGAGAAGACGTTAGGTGAGTTTTTTCATCAAAGATATCTGAGGCTAGACCACACCACCTTTCACTTCCAGATGGTGATCACGGAGCCTTTTTCGGTGCAAAAATTGCGAGTTTCAATCGAGTGGCAAGGCAAAAAAAGTTCCAGTTCAGTTCAAATTTTCTCAGGTAAATGCGCATCTTCGCAGCGACGAGCGAAACAATCGAATTGTGCAGAGATCAAAATTATGTTGGAGTTGTCCTCACCGTCCCTTGAAATGCGACCTGTGTAGTCGTGGCTATCCGTTGTGGGACCAGCTGCAGCGCTTCATAAAAAAGCCGTGGTGCTATTACTCGCAGGCTCCACCTGGTCTTGGTGAACGCGAGCGGTGACAACGCAGAGCTTCTTGGGGGGAGCTCGGTAGACGAGGCAGCATTTTTGCCTCCACGTGCGCTGTGAGACTAATACTTAGCTTTCAAGGGGACGGGTGTAGAAGGCAATCGGTTGAAGGGACAAACGTACTTTCGGGTATGTACTATCGCGATCAAAAGCTTGCGGGCCACCAGCGTGCGAAAAAAAAAAACTATTTGGGCGCAGTCGCGTAATCCAGATCCCTGAAATGTGTCAATGCATGTGGGCACGTGCGTGCTCTATCCGCTGGTAACAAACCCGAGCGACTGCGCAGTGAGGAAGAGCTGCAATAAACTCTTTTTCCGAGAACCCGCGTCCCGTAATATTGAGGCGAAAGCCTTTAATGGCTCATACTCCCGTTCGAGATCCTGTCCGCCCGTTTCATCGCCAACCAGAAGTCACGACAACGGACGTGACGTCATAACGTCCGTCCATCCGTTACGCTCTTCGACTCTATAAGAAAAAAAATCTCTGCACGGCTGGGTTCGAACCACCATCCTTCCTTTCCGCAGCCGAGCGTGCTAACGACTACGCTACTCCCTTTTTTTTTTAATTGCATGGAAATAGTGCCGAAGCGAAAAGTCTAAGCATGCTCACGCCACAAAACACCAGGCTACCATACCCTGCATGACCACTCCTTCCAAAACATCAAAAGTCTGGGAGGCACACACATGCATCCAGATAGGGGAGCCAGATAGGAGGTTCTTGCAGGGTAGTGTATAATCCCCGCACCAAAGCGCATTGTTCACGAAACAAGGATTTCGACGACCGTGGTGATTTGGCGTGGCGGCCCATCATGCGGCTCTTCCAGAGACTAAATAGTCCCAGCGACGTATATAAATCGTGTGGCACAACACAGTTTTTTCCACAGGCAAAAAAAAGAAACGAATACTGTAGGGTGTGATTTAAATGTCCTTCTTAATTGTTCGTTGTAATATATCCCGGAAGAACACAGCAGCAATGCAGAGAAAAAAAAACAATGGCGAATTGTCTCTGGTGTACTCCACAGGCGGCAGTTCACCGACCATGGCGCAAGCAGCTCCTTAGCATGAAGCCATGCCTTCACAGGCAGCGTAGATGTGTGCAGTTTAAAGAATGTTTTTGCAGCAGAAGAAATGCACATTCGCCTAACACGTTTTAAAACAATGGTGTCAAAGTACTCCAGAAAAGGCTGCCGATACAACGGTACAGGGAACAAATGCTCTGTAAGTGCCTGAGTCATCTGCCTTCTGGAGAGGCTATGCAGGTAGTAAAAAGAAAAGCCCACAGTGAGGAAATTGAAGGTGTCATCAACTTCCTTAAGGAATCCCATAAAGGCCCCTGCCGAGTGTGTTCAGCCGGTGTGAATCGGAAAGGCAAATAAGCACTGAGACGCCTGATAAGCACAGCTACTAAAATGGGTGGTTTGACGATTTGAAAAAGAAAAAAAAACGCGAAACAAGCTGATTCACGAATAAGTTAACAAAACCGATTCCACCAGACTCTAGAGAAAGAAATAGGTTATCGCGACGCATGGGTTTCCACTGGGAACGCCATACGAATGTAGCAGATATTATGTGCATCACCTGCACTTTCATCCTCGCTCAGTGGAGAACCTGCAGCACATGGCAAGTTTTGCAAATAAAAAAATGTTGCAGACTACATTACAGAGCAAAATTGGGCGATATTCCTCAACATTTTTCAACTGATTTGTATCTGTGCTTTTTGGAATTAATATAGTATGCCCAGAACAGAAAGCGGGGGAGGGGGGGGGGGGGCGAAAAAACCAACATCGTAAGAAGCCTGGAAAACCTCCATCAAGACAGGCGCTAGGCAAGTGGCAAATGTTTTATAGAACTCGCTAGTAATGCCATCTGGCCCAGGAGATTTCTTAGCCGTCAGGTCAGAAATGGCAGATTTAATTTCGTCTAAAGTGATAGGCCCCTCCACTACAACACGCTGCTCATCGTCAAGTCGGGGCAAGGCTTCGAATAAGCGACTGTAATCTGGTCTCACATTTGTGCCCGCACAACGCCTAAACAGCTTCTGATAATAGTCAAAGAAAGCCTCAATAATACCAGGACCATCGCTGTATGTGCAACCACCATACTGAATTTCCAACATTTCTTTAGCCAGAGCAGTCTGCCCTTCATCACTGTGGTCCGACGAGATGGTTGCTCAACCAGAGACCTACGGGTCCTAGATCTTATCAAGGCCCCTTTGTCTCTTTCGGTTTCAAACTGCTGAAGCTCTGCTTTTACGGCAGTGATACCTTCTACACAGGCACCTCGGCTAATCCTTCTAACTCATGTAGCTCTACCAAAGTACGGCCGAGCTCATTTTTCTCGCGCTCGATAGTTTGTGCATTTCCAGAAAGCTCCAAAGCTTCCACAATCCTTCGGTGCTCCATATAGCGCGGGAGCCAATGAAAGCGCGTCCTTTCTTCGTTGTGTCCCGTTGTTTCATTGCGTTGTTCAAATATGAACTCGCCCAGTTCGCAGCTTTAATGAGCGAGAGTTCAAGTCCCGTATGCGAGCTTCCAGAAAGAGGACACAACTTGCCACTGATTTTGGTAACCCCAGGCAAAGCCGTAGAGCGCGCCTCTCCAAAAGAACCAAAGGTAGAATTTTGTATCTAGGACAACCGGAGAACAGAAGCCAACCGAACTCCAGAATTGGTCTTATGTAAGTCTTATAGAGAAATAATAGAGTGTCTCTGGGCATACCGAATTTCTTATTGCTGATTCGCGGCAGGCGACCGAGAGCTCGCTCGCCTTTGAAGATTATACTTCTGATATGAGGTCACCAGTCTAGGTGAGGATCGTATATTACACCTAGGTACTTTAAGCAGTCAAATTGCGGGATTTCGGGCGCCACAGTACACTAGACAGATATAAAGAGGGGACGCTGGAGAGAAAAACAAGAACGGAAGATTTGTTCACGCTGAGAATTAAATGTAACTTGCCCAGCCATACTTTCAGGGCATTGAGGTAGGCCTGCAATAGCTGGTAAAGTGATGAATGTCGCTAGCATACCCATACACTTTGATGTCACCCTGAATTGGTACGTCTATTTCTTAGGAATTCCTGCACCTATGCAAGAATGTAAAAAGGCGGCCGAATTTCGTCAAGCACAGCCGTTCAGAACGGCTTCCTCTTCCTCTTTTCAACTACATACGCTACTTCCTGCCAACGCATCTGTAGTTCTCCTTGTCTAGGACGCTGGAGAGTGTTTGCGGAAAGGCGTAGAATCAGACGGATGCCTCCCAAACGCCCTCGTGTCTCCAGCTTTTCAGATCCGGAAACAATTGTGTACTTAATTAACATCTTAACCACACATCAGTGACACAAGCAGCAACACCGCGCTGAAGGCTTCCGCCTCACCGCACTTTAGGTGAACAAAGTGCCCCCCCCCCCTGATTTTTTTTTATCACCACAGTTTATGCACTTTTCTTGCTAGTATCACTAAAAAGCTTCCTGACTTAACTGGAAACAATCGCAAGCACTATGTAAAACCTATACTACGAAGTTCACGAACACCGAAAAATGATTTGGTGAAATCAGAAATTTCGTAAAAAAACATGAAAACAGGAATATATCCTGTGAATGAAAGATTTACTTCCTGACACAAAGCGTCATATGTTTTTTTATGAATGTTCTTAATCAATTCAACAGTGGCATCGCGTGCTTCTTTCGTGCAGGGGCTCCCAGTGTCCTCTCTTTTCCCCCGCCGAAGCAAGAAAACACCACAGCGCGTCAATATTACTTCTGTATAGATTTCGGAACGGGGTATTCTGTAGCGTATATATCATATTCTGACACCACTGTGCTTGCAAATATGCTTACAGACAGATAGCTGCCTTCCACGGGCAGGAACAACTCCAAGTTATGAACACTGAGTAGAAACATAAAACGATGTTGACCAGGCAGAGGCAGCAATTTCTGCAATGGATCATTTCTGAATTTGGCACAGAGAGCCCAACGTTCCGAATTCCAGGCTTCCAAATACTCCAGGGTCCGCCGTCACTTGCAGATATATCGCGAATAAAGAAGACACATTTTTGAGGGCCCCAAGCTGAATACGCGGGTCGTAGATGCACCGATCTTTGCCGAAAAGTGAAGAGAGCAGATCTAATTAGTACTTCCCCTGTATCGTCATCGGGAAGCTCATGCACCACCTGCAGCATAGGAGAAAGAACGTTCAAAGCGGGTTTGTGCTAAGTGTCCGGGTGACTGCGCGTCGACGCCCCACACTTTGGCTGGCTGCTCGTGCGGCCGCAACATGTCACCCCCGCCGCTGCTGCTGCTTCTGCCGCCAGCGTCGTCGCTTAATCCGAACCCCGACAGCGCAGACGTCACGCTTTCGCAACGGCGCAGATTTACGGCTCCGCTGCTGACGGAGCAAATTGCGTTACCTAAGCTTGTCCCGGGGACGAACACCTGATTAGCGGTCACAAGGGGGAAAAGCGCGCGCCCCTGTTCTTCTGTCGTCGCCACCAATCTTTGTCCGCAGTGCCTTCGCCCTCGTCGGTCCCCGCTGGGGGATGTTGAACCCCCGCAAGATTTCCATTCGGCCCCTTCGCCGCCGACGCGTCGATTCATCGAGGGCGGCCCGCGCGTCGTGAGCGCCGGTGCGTGCGTGGCTGAGCGGCGGCCGCCAGCACAAAGACGTCCCTAATGAAGCGGGAACCGGAGCCAAGCGGCGTGCCTGCCACTGCGTCGAGCACCTCGCTTCGTCCGGCACGGGAAGCGATGAGAAAGAAGACGTAGTCATCTCCCGATGGCATTCCTAAAAAAGGCTTCGTTAGCACAGAATTCTGATCAATTGAAGGTGACTGCCCTCGTTTTCGCGTAGGCACGCCGTGTCCTTCTTGTGTGGCGCAGAAATTGCACATGCCTGCGACGGCAGGAAGCGGGTTCTGCCCAGCTATATAAAAACAGATCCGCCAGTCAAAGACGGAAGGAGAGCCAAAGGGGGTAATACAAGCAAAATGCCTACTTGGCTAGCCCGCCCCGCGGGGAGCGGAACGGAGGGAGCAAAACGTGAGACGTGAGAGTATAAAGTCAAATATGCAGTGCCTGTTAGCGGCCGATTTGAAAACAAGAATTATAAAAAAAAGCGCGACAAAGTGTGTCTTCAAGCAACCGGCGAAGCCTTCCGCCTTCAAAGGGCGAAGAAATACTACGGTGGCCTCTCAGGTCAATCAGAAGTGAAGCCACAGCCCAAGGATCTTGGCTTTCGCGATTGAACTGGGCAAAATCGACGCAGTGCTCTTTGTATACGTATATAGGCTCTCACTGTGTGTAAAAGCGAAGAGAGCGGCAGAGGCAGCGCTGGACGGTTTGTTCGTACCTGCAGTCATGAGAAATTTGCCCACTGTTTCACGTCGACAAGAGTTGCATTCGTCAAGTCACTTCCCACCATAGGCTGCACAGCAGTGTTCAATCGCCGGTGCATACCTCGGGGAGAAGAAGGGAAGGGAAAAGAAGGCGGTCTGAGTTTCTAAGGAATCAACGAAGTTTGCTGGCACTGTACGTTCTAACAAAGAAATGAAACCAGAATGAATAATCTGATGGAGATATCAAGTTTCTGGGTAGGTGAGTACATCGCCAACGGTGTTGTACTGTGGCCCTGCAGCCAGAAGAAAGAGATATCATGCCTTTATATCCAAATGTATGCTGTTGAACTGTTCTAGTTCTTAATACCCAATGCTGCTGAGTTCCATGGCGTGAGGCTGTTTTCATGCAGGCATTCAAAGTGAGCTTTGGAATTTCAGAATACTGCTCATCTTTGACAGCAGCCCGGCTGCCGGCAAGTTCCTACCCTGTGGAAGGCCTCGTATGAGAAACTCAGAGTCTGGTTCTAAGCTTGCAGTGGTGACCTCGCAACTTGGGAGCTGGTGCACGAGACCAAGCCATTTTTTACATATGCATAATCAGCATCAACTTGCAGTGTAAGGACAGTGTACTCTCCATGTGAGTTCGAGATGAGAAGTGAGTCGTCTTCGCTAACCCTGGTGTTAAAAAAGGCGCACAGGAGATTCGCGCAGAGAGCCTCAGAGTTTGATATTCAGAGGGAAACCTGGTACAGCCGGAGGAAACGCGTCATTGTGGAGGTTCTCAGTGCTCGCACTTGATTGCTACTTGGGCTAAAACATAGTCCTGTATACCACCAACACCAAGGACGAAAGCGCGCTCAACCTTCGCTCCGCTTTGTGTAGTGATCCGTTGTCGGACATGAACGCCCGCAGTTTAGCCACACGTTAAAAGGAGCAAGATATAGCCCGCAACCCTAATGTAGTACACGGGCGCCGCAATTAGGATGCTTCTTTTTTCATTCTGCGAGAAACCCATTGCCATAAAGTGGCGTCAGTAGCTAGCAGAAAACACTTATTGGATCAAGGCATGCTCACCGGCGACATTGTGGATTTTGCAAGGCCTGCTATGCTTATGCATCAGCATTCGATGCTTACACTCTGTGCGCTAGCATACTGCGTGCATTGCGTATATAATCAGGACGCGAGAGCAATTAGATCACGGAACCTAGTTCTGTTTACTTTAGACGAGACTGCTACACGGTATCGAGCGGCTTAATATGCGACGCAGCGACGTCGTTCAGCCTGTGTTTAGCGAGCTGAAAACAGCATTGGCCTCGTTGCTAAGTGCGGGTTATAGCTTCTCGCATGGCCTGTTCTAGATCTGAGAATATAAATACGCTAATGGCATGGGTCGTCTTTTTGCTGTGCCCGCGGAGCACTGAGGCCACTCGCCCTCTGTTGGCACCAAATGATTCGGTGTTTGTGGCTCATAACGCCTGCTGCATATTATTATGCGATGTGATGTGAGCAGTCCTCTCGAAGAATGACATAAGAACGGCTCGCTCCAATCACCCCCAGACTGAATTAGAACCCACCGAATGACAACTGTGAAAGCGCAGTGCAAACAAGCTGTGGCCACAGTCGCCACTCAGCCGCCACAAGTGGTTTGCAAACACGTGCCGGCTGGCAGTGCGATCGATAAATTAAGTATGCAGAAAGCTAGCCGGCCTCGCGCTGTTCTTGAGCTTTTAAGTATTCGACAAACCTGGAGAGACACGAGTTTTGACTGAATTTAAAAACGCACTGGGGAAAAAGCCAGGCTAAAAACCTGCATCAACCGAATACTGGTTTTAAAAGTAAACAACCTATTTCACTACCTAAAGTTTTAAAACAGCGCATATGAGATCCAACTGCGCTGAAAGCTATCGTTAGCATTATGTGACTAGAATACGATGCCATATTCGGAGTCGGTTAAAACCGGATCGAGTTGGTTGCTGAACCTCGTAAATTATTTGCATAAAACGAGAATGAGAGCACGAAGAAATCACATGTTATCTTAAATGGGGGCTTTTTGGGGCTACGAAGAAGACGATGATGGTAATAATAATACAAAAAAAGGAATACGTACCACAGATAACACACACAACCACAAAAAATGGCGAAAAAGAGCCCCCATTGGAGGTAGTGCGTCCGTAATTCGTCATTTTAGAGGCCACAATACAGCGGCAGCGGCACGAAATGCGAATTCATTTGTACAACATGAAACAATTTTCAGAGTCAAAGAAAAAGGAAATAATTACGAAGAATTAGCACTAAAGACACGAAATCCTTGAACGTTCAGATCGTAGTCTATTTGATGTGAAGTGATACCACTTAGTATAATCTTGAATCTTTAAGATGGGTGAGAACAAATATGTAAATGACACGTCTTATCGCAGATAGCGCAGTACTGCAAATTCGGGAGGAATGAGTGTTTGGTTGTAAATAACGCCGTCAATGTTTTTTAGCATGTCGTACAACAGTCCGCAGACGTGTTTAACTACATTATTCTCTGCGGCGAAAATTGAAAGCCTGTGGTTCATCTCGTAGCCGGAAGCAGAGCAAGACACAGAATGACCAGAAATCACAGGCCGAGTCCGTGTATCTAATGTGAATTGTGCTAATTCATTGTGTGACGATCACCATGGCTGCCGTCACTTCCGGATTCTAACGTTTTTTTTTCGTATTTCTCAAGCATGAGCACATGCAAGGGACAGCGACCTCAAAGCTCATTCGGTACTCAACACGAAATCGGCCTAGAGGTCGTGGGGCTTCCGCGCGGATAGCATGTATAGCCAGCCAGCGGCTCGCATGGGCTGCACTCGGTGACGGTCCGCTTGTCATTGTGATGACGAATACTCGCTAACAAAAGCGCTCGCTCCTCTGAGTCGTTCAGCGCACAATTCAAAGGTTCATTGGTAAGGAAGCAAGTCACTACATATTAATATGAACCGGGCATCGGTATGCACCCACAGAATCTGCTGTGAAATTTAACCATCGTTACACCTGTGATCGGTTTCCAACTCCCTGCATACGCTATGGCGCGCGTCCAACTCGAAGGTAGCCGCTGTTTTCTTCGCCTCATTTCGGTAAGAACTGAGGCACAGGTATGGCTGCACATAGGAAATAATTGAGGGGGGGGGGGGGGGCAGATGGCAGACAAAGTGCCCAAATACTCGCAAGCAGCGGAAGCAGTAGGGAGTGAATGATTGCTCGAGAGAGTGGGAATGATTCCCAAGTGCTTTATTTCATAAACGAGCGTGGATTCTTTGCGAACGACTCTCAGGAGATGAAACTAAAACTTGCATTCCTTTTTTTTTCTTTTTAGCGGGATGGACCGGCGACACACCAGCTGCGATTAAATTATGCTTCCCTAGCAGAGGGCTTTCAAAGACGTTGTGACAACAGCGGTCACGTGATCTCAACCAAACTGGCTCTTTTTCGAGTGCAAAGTCATCTGACAGCCTTCGCTCACATGGCAAAGCCAAGTACAGAGGAGGATTTTTCGGAGAACATGCGGCGGGAAAGGTATTGACGTCGGTATGTGAGGTTCAGAGTTTAACAAAAGTGGAATAAAGATTGCCTATTTATTATACAGCGACGCATGGGACCATCAAAGACGCCGCAATGGAGGGCTTCGGATTAATTGAGAGCATCTGGGGTTTCTTAACGTGCGCTGACATAGTTTTACTCGATTTTTTTTTGTGTGCAAACGTGAAGCTTCCCAAGTAAAGGCTGGTCATAATTCAGCAACCCTACTTTCCCCTGTTTTTTCTCGTCCCTCGCCGTATGGTATTTCATGCTGTCCAACATCAACATGTGCTGACTCACCCAGAATTCAGTCATTGCTGTGCGTGTACCTGTTCCTATTTTGCAATCGGTTTCACTCACAGCTTCAAAGCAAACTTAAAATTTGGTAGGCTTTCAAAGTAATTAAATCGTGTAGACACGCAAAAGCATGTGATTAGCCTAGTTGACTCATGATTTTGCTTTGCTGGATCATCGACATGTCTGGCGACGATAGGCTCAGGTTAAGCGCTGATAAAAGTTAAGCTGATCTGTTCTGTTCGCGCCGCAGTTGGAAGACGACGACTTGCAATGCACAGCGCGAGAGTGCGTTGCAGTTTAGCATGAGGCGTGACCGGCTGCGGCGACAGCCTTGTGCCCTCGCGCAGCAGCCTGCGAAGGTGATCTGTTCGCGTCGCCGCGGGCTGGATTCCCAGTCGTGGATATTTGTCTGATCCTTTTTATTTACGTGTACTTAGATGACAAGATTCTTGGTTGGTGTTGGTGATCGTCTGAGTGCTTTCACACTAATAATTCTGGATGTGTCCGGAGTGAAAGCAGCTGAGATGGGATTGGCACAAACACACGATGATGGAATAACACACAATAATACAAGCGGCACAAGTACACGGAACATAATTCCAGAAAGCAGCTGTTCCTAACTATCACATTAGCTGTTGTGTAATATAAAGAACATATTTTATGTTCTGCCTAAAATCGTACATTACTTTTATCTACTTTTAGGACAGACTAATTTAAAAGAAATACGTGAAATTCAGCTTTTAAACAAGACACTGCATTCATAAAGTTAGCACGACCACCAATGGCAGTCACAGATTGTGGGATTACGATTCCACTTTCATAACGCGGGCCGCAAGGCGCACCAGGGAAAATAACTTTTTCGTCATTAAGCTACAGACGGCCGGATGATATTTTCTGCGAGCGCGCTGTGGCCGTGGAAGGCTCTGTCGTTACTAAAAATGCACGAAATGGCCTCAAGAATAAATGCTACTGTATAGCTGACGCTGTCAAGTTTACAGAGATTTAACTGACATTACAGCTACTAGAAAACATTGCACAATTCACATATGCTAAGCCATCACTTGCTTCATTTGTTCTAGTGACCTCTCCCGTAGAATACTGCAGGAATATTCCTGATCACAGCAACTTTCCAATCTATCGAAGCACAGTGACAGCGACGAGAAAGATTCTGTCCTCGTACGATGACAATCATAAAATAAAACATGTTCAGTGCGACAAACAAGGTTCGCTGCATGATACCGTCGATGCGAGGCAAATAAGCGCCTCCGTCGTTTACAACCGCAGAATATGAATTCGCGTCTTTTTCATTTTTCTCTTCAGTGAGTCTATAAACTCCACTGTGCATAATACACAGACATCAAAAAATTCTCGAAGCGCGTATCAAGTGTGCCCGAGGGAAGCGGGAGCTAGAAATGTGGCGACCCAATCAGGTGATCGCCTCGGGGGCATCCGGTTACTCATTAGGGACGCTGCAAACCGATACCAAAATTTGCATGAGACTGCAGTCACGCAGTTCAAAACCGCGATGAAGTTTATCTTCTCTGCGCCTTCAAAGCGGCTGCAGGCGGTGTCAAGGCTGCACCTGTCCTCGGCAAAATTACCTCTGCCGCCGATCAGATGAAGCGCCAGAGTTAAGGAAACATGATCACAGCGCCGACATCGCTTTTATTCAAACCTCGCCGACCGGGTACAGCGTGTCTATGGATGGAGCTATAATGAGTCCCCTCGTTACCGGAAAACGCTCGATAAAATTTTACCTATAATCGGGAAGATAGATCTCCGCGCGTATTTCGTCTGGCGCTAAATAAGGATGAAAGAAAAAGCTAGCCTTAATTAATGACATCTTTGCTTCGTTCTGCATTATTTGAGGACCGCTGGTACAAAATACCTTGATGCGCCTAAGTCGGTGACTGAATTAGGCAGAAATCGTGAACCTTTTTTAATGATGGCACTTCGGGTCCTAAAAAAATAAAAGAGAAAATGAAGCTCGAAAAGGAAGATCTTGTTATGAGAATAATTCGAAATTTTTCTGGAATTTGGTAGGCATTCAAGTCGTCCCTCTTTAAAGTTGTTTAGCTGACAAGGACATAGAATTAAGGGGCTCATGACGAAAGATATATCAGGAAGGCCCACAGTCATTAATACCGAGGAGGGCATAGCAGAATATATATATATATATATATATATATATATATATAATCACCAAAAATTGAAGAAATATAACAGGATTTAATTCACGACGTTTCGGCTGGAGGACTCGAAAGAGGCTGGTCCTCCAGCAAAAACGTTGTGAATTAAATCCTGTTATGTTTCTTCAATTTTTGATTTTATATTATATTGACCAAATCAGCTGCCAGAAATCACTTTTGGTATATATATATATATATATATATATATATATATATATATATATATATATATATATATATATATATATATATATATATATATATATATATATATATATATATATATATATATATATATATATATATATATATATATATATATATATATATATATATATATATATATATATATACACATTAGCAGACAAGACAAATTAAGTGAGGGGCTCGTTAGACAAACATATTAAGGAAGCCAACAGTCACCGAAACCAAGGTGCATAGGTGAATGGTTCTATTTTTTTAATATCTAGTGCCCATCAATTAGATTTAAAGAAAATTACTGATCAAGCAGCAGAAAAAACAACCATGCCGGCGGCCGGCGGCATGGTTGTTTTATCTCGAAAAAGTTCTTAAAAAAGGGCCACAAATGGGCTTCTACCGCACGAGGCGGATTTAACGTTGTTGACTGCGGAACTTATCGCTGATCCATCAGAGCAACTGTGGTGAAGACCCTTTTCCCAAGCATCTCACCCAGAGGAGCCGAGCACCAGGCCGGGGGAAATACTGTACCAATTAATAACCGGTGGGTACCCGGTGGCACTGGGGGTCGAACCCAGCACCTCCCGAATGCGAGGCGGATGCTCTACCACAAGGCCACCGCTTCCACGAGGCCATGGCCTCGTGGTAGAGTGCCCGCCTCGGCTACGGGAGGTGGTGGGTTCGACTCCCGCCGCCGGCCGGTTACCCACTGGTTTTCTCAAAATGGGTACAAGCCATTCCCCGGCCTGGTGCTCGGCTTCTCAGGGTGCATGGCTTGGAAAAGGAGCCCGCGGCTTCAAATCCCAACACTGTGTGAGGCCGAGTTCAAGGCACTCCTGCCTACCACAAGGCCACCCGTATGGCATGGCCGGTAGCCTTGTGGTAGAGCATCCGCCTCGCATTCGGGAGGTGCTGGGTTCGATCCCCAGTGCCGCCGGGTACCCCACCGGTTTTTAATGGTTACAAGATTTCCCCCGGCCTGGTGCTCGGCTCCTCTGGGTGAGATGCTTGGGAAAAGGGTCTTCACCACAGTTGCTCTGACGGATCAGCGATAAGTTCCGCCGTCAACAACCTTAAATCCGCCTCGTGCGGTAGAAGCCCATTTGTGGCCCCTTTTTGTTATGACTGCTGCTGCGGGTGATGAAGGTTCGAGCCACGTTGGCCGTGACACCACCTTTAGCAGGTACTGAGCTCTTCCGACACTGGGGCGTCGTTCGCCTGCGAGGGGCGCAGCGGGGTTTACGGAGCTTCTCCCAAGCGACCACCCCTAATGAAAGCCTGGCGCCAGGCCGGGGTACGCTTGTACCCATTTTTACCGGTGGGTGTCCGGCGGTGGGTTTCGAACCGACCACCTCCCGCAGCTGAGACGGGCGCCCAAACCGCTAGGCCACGGCTGCGGGCACGGCACGCAGTCGAACCCACCACCTCCCGTAGCCGAGGCGGGTGCTCTACCACGAGCCTTGGCCTCGTGGTAGAGCGCCCGCCTCGGCTTCGGGAGGTGGTGGGTTCGACTTGGCCTCGTGGTAGAGCGCCCGCCTCGGCTTCGGGAGGTGGTGGGTTCGACTCCCGCTGCCGGGCGGTTACCCACCGCTTTTCTCAAAATGGGTACAAGCCATTCCCCGGCCTGGTGCTCGGCTTCTCAGGGTGCATGGCTTGGAAAAGGAACCCGCGCCTTCAAATCCCAACACTGTGTGAGGCCGAGTACACGGCCTCATATATATATATATATATATATATATATATATATATATATATATATATATATATATATATATATATATATATATATATATATATATATATATATATAGTGCAGAAAAGGGGGAAACGAACGGAAACAGACATTTATTTACAACGTTTCGGCCAGGGCCCGGCCTTCGTCAGGTAATGCACAAAGCGTCTGTGCTTGCTCCTTAAATACGTGTACTACGAAAATACATGTGACCAGCCACTAATATCTGATGACAATGCATTAAAATGCGCATGACGTCGTACGTGACGCACACTGACGACGCTTACAGGCTTTCGGGGCTGAGACGTGCACCTCGCAAGTAAAAATAGCATAAAAGGATTCACGCTGGAGCATGCAGAAAGCAATAATAAACAACGCGCAATGCGGCCTTATATCATGCCTACCATGGTTTACCATGAATATAACGCCGCAATGCGTGTTGTTTATTATTGCCACACTTGCTTCACAATTAAAAGTGATGTCCAGAAAAGATTGGCTCGTTGAGGTTCATTGCTTTCCTAACAGTTCCTTTATCTCGTAGACGGGTTCACCTCCTTCACTAAGCCACGCTACCGCCAGCGCCTCTACACGTGAAAACGGTGGACGCAGTGTTGAAATGAACAACCGTGCAGCCGCAGCCCTGAGAGGCGAGGCAACGCACATGGAGGTGCAAGTCGAGTGACAACGAGGTGGGGAATTCCACGGGGCTGAAAGGGAAACGGCCAAAGCTATATATTGAATGTATGTCTACTTCAATCGCCCGTGTTGCACGTTTAGGAAAAAAATAGTTTCAAGAAGACATCGTGCCTGAGGAATTCGGGTGTATTCAAAGGGACGGTTCTGGGCCCTTTGAAGGCAGTACTAAAATATTATCGGGGTGATCGTTAAATGCAATAATGAAGAGCAATCTATAAATGCTGTTTATTATGCGGCACTAACGTGGACAAAAACTGGTCGCTTCGTTTTTTTTTCTGCTGACATGTAATCAAATTATGGGTATTTAGCTGGCAGAAACTGTGTATACACGGCATGATATGTAGCGTGAGCCTAAAATAAAAAAAGGAAAGAAAGCAGGTATTTGTTAACACAAATGAAGCTCTAGGAGTATGGTGGGTGGTCGCCATGAACTATGAAATATATTTGTACGGCACACATAGGTGGTTATACCTAGAACCGCTAAGCAAAAAAAAAAGTTTAAACCGTTAGAGGCACGCAAATTTTAATTAGACAGCTGTAAACCCGCAAGATGAGTCACGAAGAGCGCGGTATATATATATATATATATATATATATATATATATATATATATATATATATATATATATATATATATATATATATTACTTGTGGTGTTTGTGTGGTGTTGTATATATATTGTCACGTAGTGGTGACGGCAGTCGAAGCAGCGATGAAGACGGACGAAAGGGTCTTCTAAAAGAACGGTTTATGGGGCTGACTTGCACCCAAAATGGACTGAATCACTCGGCGGCGGCAAAGCGACAAGCTCGGCGGTCGTCGAACAGAATGCCCGCCGCTGTCGGCCGTGCTCAATTTAAAGCTGATAGCGAACATTCGAGATAAAGGGCGCAAAGTTACTAGAACATTCCGGAACAACGTAGAATCAGCTTTGCCTGGCTGCGATCAATCGAGGTAAATCTAGTCGCGTCTTGCGTCGCAAACAAAGCGATAAGGTGGTGTCGCGGCAGATTTGAAAAACGAACAAACACTGCAAATATTGGCGGCATTACTCCCCTCTCAAAGAAGCATCGACCCGATATGCTCGCTATGTATGTCGATGCCGAACATAAAACCTGGGATGTCATCCTGCCTTACGTCGTCTTCGCCTACAACACCGCAGTGCAGGAGACCACCCAGATGACGCCTTTTAGGCTCGTCCATGGCAGGGATGCCACGACCACGCTAGACGCCATGCTGCCCAACGTTACAGAAGAAGAGAACGTCGACGTTGCCGCCTACCTTCAACGCGCAGAAGAAGCTCGAAGGCTTGCCCGATTACGGATCAAAGATCAGCAGCGGTCCGACGCCAGACGCTACAACCTACGAAGACGCAACGCGGAATACAAGCCAGGAGACCAAGTCTGGGTGTGGACGCCCATTCGCCGCCGTGGATTGAGTGAAAAGCTTTTGCGCCGCTATTTCGGCCCGTACAAGGTTCTTCGTCGGCTGGGTGAACTGGATTATGAAGTCATCCCTGACGCAATGACTGCATCCCAGCGACGCCGCGTACGACCAGAATTTGTCCATGTAGTCCGTCTGAAGCCGTATTATGCGCGCTAAAGGCCGCTGCATTTCCATGCTCTATTTTCGCAAGATCCGTTTTTCCCTTACTAGTCGCATTATACATACATATATATATATATATATATATATATATATATATATATATATATATATATATATATATATATATATATATATATATATATATATATATATATATATATATATATATATATATATATATATATATATATATATATATATATATATATATATATAACAGAATAATATGCTAACAGAACCAGGGAAAGTGAGAGAGAGAGAGAGAGAGAGATTTATTTTGAATACTTTTTCACCCTGTGAAGGCGGAAGCCCAAGAAACCCCGAGGGACAACACATGGCCCCTTTTGCGCCCTCGTAAGTACTACGGTTGAGAGAACATAGGCGTGCACGTCAACGCCTAGCACTAGGGCGCTGCCAAGCGTGGCATAATAAAGACATGCGCTCCTGTTTTGTATACCTCCGGTTTCGCGTGCTTGTTTCAAAAAGTAAAAGGTCTTCCATAGTATGGCAACGGTCATTAAAAATACTGAATTTTTTATTTATTTTCAACTGCTACACCCACCTGACTAAAGCTATATACGCTCTTCGAGCAGTCTTGTACAGGTTCCAGAAAACGGTGCAATGAAAGAACAGCACACGACAAACAACGTGTGTCAGAATAGCATGCAAAAACAACACAGGGGAAAAACAGCACAGGAGAAAACAGCACCGGGAAGATACAGCACGACGACAAAACAGCGCACCATAGTAGATGAAGTGTTGCTTGAAGAGTGCGCATGGCGGAAGTAGTGGTTATGCAATCCTTGCTTGCTTGGCATTAATGATGTAGATTTTTCGGTAATATGCTAAAAGAACCAGGGAAAGTCAGAAATGAACTTCGCCCGGACATCCTTCTGCGTTTATTTTTTCGCTTTTGCTTCCACTCTCCAATCTACCTCGCCGAGTAGGTATATTTTGGTCGATTGATTTTTGTTGAGACGGCAGCGAAATTTCTGGCTTAATTATCGTCGAGCACCCAGAATCGTAGTGAAGTCTGATAGGGACGCATTAACTCCACAACTCGAGACACTAAACGATACCTAAATGCGAGGTTGCGCTGTTGTATTTTTGGACAACCAGTTCATAACCATCTGAAAAACTAAACATCATTGAATTAAACCGCGTACATATCTGACAGAAACGGTGTTTTCTTAAGTACTGTGCCTTACAACCTAAACTAACCTAACCTAACCTATCCTAACAACGTCGCTGTCGTATGAGTTGTGGTTTACCATTTCAGATTATGATTACGATAGTACACCCTTCCCGCAGCGCTGCATCGTACTACACTACGCTGTTTTCTCGGCGTGGTGTTTTTGCCCTGTGCAGTTTTGCCGCTGTGGTATTGTTAGTGTGGTGTTCTTACGCACGCTAGGTTGCTCTCTGGGGACCACCTAGAGCCTCCCCCGTGATTTTTCGCTCACAACTCCGACGCCGACAACGCCGACACCGGATTTTCTGGTGAACGGGGCTTTTAGCGCTATCGCGTTAACCGTTGGATTCTAGATAACGTTACATCTTACAAAAGTAAATAATTAATTATAAAATTCAAAGAAAATTAAATTTCTTACGAGTAATCAATTATTTGTAATGCGTCACAAGACTGACTTCTAGCGGCTTAAAGCCGATTACATAAGTACGGTGAGACTTATAATTAGCCTAACTTCAAAAAAAAAGAAAACCTGCATGCTCCACACGAGCACCAAGAGTACTTTTTTAACGCGATAGCGTTAAAGGCCACGTTGCCAAGAGAATCCGGCGTCGACGTCATGAGCGAAAAAAATACGAGCATGGCAGGCAGGTGGTGCCCAGAGAGCAATCTATGAGACAGGTGGGCCTCCTAGGTGACGTGACCTTGTGGCGTCACCACAACCTGACTGCCGGATTGGGAGAAAACAGCCCACCGTGGCAGGTAACAGTTAAAGTAGTGATTGGGCACTAGGGAAGGGCAACCTTGGTCGCACAAGGCCCGCCGCTGGGTCCACCTGCCATCGCAGGGCAGTTGCGCATTGCTTAACCGCTGCACCACTGCGCCAGGAAGAGTATGAGGACTCCCAGGGATATGTGAATGTAGGGAATGACCTTCTGCATGTATGGCAATTAACCTATTACGCTATGGCACCATACCCTTAAGGCGGCGCTTAATTTTTGAGTTTCCTTGTCGTATCATGTGCGAGCTTATTTTTCTTCGAACCCTCCACTTATGCTACATGGGGTAGTCTCTATATATTCCGTAGTTTCAAGACGTGAGAAACAATAAATGAGTAAAACGGGTATTGAAATAACCTGCGTCAGCCCAATCAACCCATCTGTTTTGTTTTTAGAACAACGTTTTCTGTACGTAAACAAGTTTACACGTCGTATGAAACACAATGTGCACATTTTGTGCCCACACATGGCGATGAAAACCAAAGCAGCTTATGAGATTCCCGTAACTGTCATCGTGATTGCCTGTGCGTTTATAGTGGGCTTGAATATGTTATAAATAAAAATGAATGCTTTAGGGAGAGGAGAACTCGTCCAAAGTCCTGTTATGCATGTGTATCTGCTGCGAAGTTTGGAAATCAAGTTATAACAGCTTTACATAGCTTTCGCTGTAAAATCACTATGTTCAGAGTCGTCTCACCCTCTTAAAACAAGGAATAATTATTGCGCATTCCACTGTATGCATTACATAAAAAAACAAAGACGTATCTGTTATGCGCCACTAGGTTTCTATATGGCAGCATCCGGAATTTTGTAAAAAACGGGCAGCTAAATAACTCAGGAGGCTGTTTAAATATTAGACAGTTCTAGTTTAACGCACACGTACTCCCGTGGTCATAATGCTGCCATTTTAAGGCACACACTGGAGTCGTACTGTAGGGAAAGGCACGGAAAAAAAATTGGGTTTAAGTAAAATGTGGGAAACATAACATGCGGCTGCGATTGGCGGAAGGTAGACAAAAGCGGTTGAATAGAGATTAAGTTGGCTGCAATACCTTCGCGCCAAGAAACAAGCAGATCCCACTAGTGCTTTGTCACAATAGTCCTCTCACGTCTTCGCTACATGCTTTGTGTCTTTCCACTTTCTGTTTCTCTCCACTCATGCTTCCGAGAGGAGTGGCTCTCCAGCTTTTTGCTCTCTCAGACCAGAAGTGGTCACTCGAGCCGGCAGACGACGTGGCTTCCACTGACGCTGTTCCTGTCGGCAGGCTTGACTCAGGACGAGTTTCTTTATTTCACATCAATAAATGTTTACCACTCACTCATCTTTGCTTTGGGGTAACGTCAATGCTCCTGCTCAGGCCGCGGCAATAGCGTAGTGCCGAACATCAATGCGCGCACGCCAAGCAAAAGCTGACCATTTGTGAATCCTTCTTTTCTAACTGAAACTGCTTTGTGCAGCCGGCCATTCAAAGTGCCATTGGATTAGAATCCTGCATAATTTGTTTAGACACGTAATCTACAACGTGTGCGGGTGCATCAGCGCGAGGAACTCATTTGTTGGCGTCCATCAAGGCACGAGAGAACCCGCCTTCGAAACTCCCAACTCGGTCGGGGCTTTTATAGCTCCTTTGTGCACTTCGCACGACACAGCCAAAGAGGAACATCCGTGCTGCTTCCTTCTAACACAAGATGGTGTCGTTACAGAAAGAATCCCGTGTGTGCACAGCGCAAGCTAAGGTGCCGAGAAGAAAAACGCCGTGACAGCACACTGCACATTTACGCGCGGAGATAGCCTTTACAAAATTAACCCGCCTTACTGGAGACTACAGCGGAACTTAAAGGGATACAAAAAAGAAACTCGAGAAAAAGGATGCACGCCTACAAACAGCGGTGGCCGCAGCTCTGAAACGGTCCTTTCCTTTCTTACTCCCTCACGCAATCCTTTCTAGGCTCGCCCGCAGCGCAAGTAACTCCTTGACCCTTCGCCTCTTTCTTTCTCCTCTTCGCTTCTCTTGCCAAGCCTATGTCTTGTTTTCCGTTCGACGGCCTTTCTCCGGTGACTCTGTGCAGAGGCCAGGCGCGGGCCCAATCCCAGGTCGGCAGTCAAGCCACGAATGTAACGAGATTGAACAAGATGGCAGCGCGGCCGGCCGGTGCAAGTAGACAAAATAGAGTATCAGAAAACTGGCATTGTCTTCCAGCGGAGAGCTTAGGAAAGAAGCCGACTGCGGTCGTAAACCTGGCTCCATTTTGTTGGGCGGCCACGGGGCAATCGACAACTTGCAGGGGAGAGTCCGTCTTTCGGACCAGGGGCGGAGGTATCACGAAGAGTCTGAGAGGAGGGGGGGGGGGAGGAAAAGGTATACCGGATTAAGTCGCCGGGGCCTCGAAGCAGGCGTAAAACAGGCCTGTTTAATTGGCACGGGACGGTCGATAGGGTGTCGGTGATCTAGAGTCGCGTGAGTTTCAATCAGAGGAAGCGGCGGGAAGGGGCCCCAATATTGCCCAAGATTGCACAAGCACGGCGTACTGCCTGAATGTGGCTGGATTTGCAAACGCCCATTGCAGGAACCGCGTTTCTGGTTTTAAGCTCAAGGATGCTTCTTGGTTGTTTTTATGTTTGCTTTTCTTTCTGTTACGTCGCTGGTTCATGCGTAGAAAAGAAAACGAACCGGCTAGTAACCGCCATGTTGTAAGCCTTATATTTCTTATTCATACATTTGCGCATGTATCAGAGGTATCCACCGCCTTTAACATCAAACTACTCGCCAGCACCAAATCTCAGCCGCTAATGTGAGAAGCCTAGTGCATTCTCTTCGTACCAGGAGAATCGTTATAAAATATGTGGCTCGAGAGGAGATCTGCTTTTGGAGACATTTTAATTGTGCGAGCAAAGCCTCGCGATACGCTTGCAAAGTCGACATAGAACGGAAAGGGCCCTTAAGCTGTCTCTTTTTATAAATGTTGTTTCTGAACCCGATGATGATGGCTCTGCACCAGGTGCAATCAGTATTGTTCTACCTTATGAAACAGTAACCGCTCCTCACAGCACGGCCTACAGTTTGCTCGAAAACGCGCGCACCATACGCATCGTGAGAGGACACACATCGGCCACAGCAGCACGGTGCATGCAGTTGCAAGCGCATAGTGGCCAGACCCACGACAATTAAGTCGCACATCACCTCCACAGCTGCGTCTCGATGCTCCCGTAAATTCTTTTGCTTCGCGGGCTTCTCGTTAGAAGCGAGAAATTGCATGGACGCTGCTAGTGAACTGTTCTTTCAGTGGAAGTTCAGCTATATAAAGACACACAACACAGCCTATCATCATATTTCCATTAGCCTGCCTTGCCGGCTCACTCCAGGAAAACAAAGCAGCATTATCGGTGCATGGTTAGTTCCATGCTTATTGCTCAGCAATTTTTAAAACAGTCTCTCTGTTGTGGGTCAAGCAAAATTCGAAAAGAAAAAGAAAGAAGGGCGGTGACAAAGGATTCTTCCCCTTATCGCGAACGAGCTCTCCGTGCAGTCGCACTAGTGGCGTCGGAAATACATACGTCCGAAAAAAGAAATGACCAAGCTTCTACCCAGTAAGAAAAAATATGTTGAGTATTGCACCCACTGTCAAGTGTCTCGTTCCCAATATCAACCAGCGTTGGCGTGACAGATGAGCCGGGCTGAATATACGACATGATGAAGCGTGCCGCCTACCGTTGAGCCTCGCGCTTTTCCTACTATTTGTGCAGAGATTGGAGCTTCAGGAGGCGGAGGTATTGATTAAAAATTTTCTGAGGTCGTTCGATATTCGTGGCAGCGAACACATCTAGGCTGGCTCCCCGAGGTCATTTCGGTTGTTTGGAAGCTTTGTTTACAATCTGTTTTGCTGTGGTCAATGCGATTTCATGTTTCATATTTGCATACAGAATAAGTAAAGCACACTTGTTTTCCTTCCAGAGCAAATAGTTAATAATGCATAGTAATGATAAGTGTATACAACTGCTCCTGTTTTTGGAAATGATCGGTCGACTTCTGAACAAGCATTTCTTTCCAGAAGGCAGAAATGAGATGTTCTCGTCTTCGGCGATCTTAGCATTTCGATGACTCCTGCTCTAATGGCTGGGCACATTGGCTTGTCTTATTTGTTACTACTATTCACCCTTGCAAGTTCAGGATCATGAAAATAAATTTCCGGGACGTAGCGCACCCCATTAATTGCTGTTTCCGAGTTCAAAGATAGTATCAACAAAACGCACCCGCCCTACGCACGCACCCAAAGACAGCGATAACGGTGCGCAAAATGAAGGTGTCTTTCCTTTTTATAGTTGCTCTACGACGTCATCGTGACGTAAAACTGCATTCGGCTTTGAGGAAGTCGCTCCCTCTGCGCGGTCAGAAGTTGCAGTTTTGAATGGGACTATCGACGAAGACTTAGGGAACCTCAAGCCGTCCTGTCACTGCCATGTACACCCAACGCAGAACAATACTGGCGCAATGTTGTCCAGCTTCCGCTCGATCCATTTCTCTGGAGTATAGGGAGCGTTCCTGCAATATTTTCTGTGCATGCGGAAGCTTTGTTCACGGAAATTGTGCTATTATATGTACACGCTTACACGCAGACTACAGGCCGTACAAATTGCTAAGGTTTGACAAAGGCGCAAGAGTTTGTGTCTGTTTGGTTTAGAATACTAGAAAAAATAAAACGGTGCTTTATCTAGCAACCTTTACACCTTTCACTGCTCTCCAGGAAGGTCAGGTTGCGCGGCGACGAATGCCGGTAATCATCGCTAATTATCGGCATCCGTCGCCGCGCAACCTGGCCTTCTTTGCAGGTCAGAACATCTTGCGGGAACGCCCGGAGAGAAGACATGAGATGTATCTATTTGAATGGATTCTTTCGGAACTATTTTCTGTATTTATGCTATCTAAAGAAAGCAAGAAAGAGAGAAAGAAAGAAGGAAGGAAGGAAAGAAAGAAAGCAGGAAGGAAGGAAAGAAAGAAAGAAAGAAAGAAAGAAAGAAAGAAATGAAGAAAGGAGAAAAGAAAGAAAGAAAGAAAGGAAGAAAGAGAGAAAGAAAGAATGAAAGAAATTAAGAAAGAAATGCAAACACTGCAATAAAATATATAATAAAAGGGCAAAGAGCTCGGCGATTTGGTAGGGTTTCTTTGCAATATACTGCGTAAAGAGAGCGGCATATAAAAGGGACGCAAAGTAGGCAGTGTACTGCGATTTTGTTACTTTTTGTTTCTTTTGCCCTCGTATGCACAGTATAGTTGAACGAGAGCATTAAAATATTGCTACCGGCCCTGGGGCTTTCTTTGTTCATAAGATTTAAAACAAAAAAAAACATGATGTATGGTCTATTCCACTTGTACAACAAGCGAAACTATACATTTGGAGGAATTATACAGCCTACGAGGAAAAAAAATACAAAAGCACGCGTCCTTCACAGATCTCTAAGGCTGGGTAAAGCTCAAAGGCTTCAAGAGGCGCTCAAAAGCCCGCGAGTATTTGAAGCACTCACATAGCCCTTATTTCAAAGCTTCGTGGAGATGAAAGCTATTCCACGGAGAATCACGCTGTCCTAAACGAAGTCGCTCGCTCAACGTGCCGCATTTAATTCTTCGACGACAGCTCGTGGCACAGCGTCGACAAGTCGTGTGTGTCACTGTTGAAGAAAGCATATTCCTGAGCTCATATTTCAAATGGAAAGATGACAGAGCATACATTTCGCAGAAACAAACACCAAGCAACGTTGCCGACGGTCATTTTGAACACAGGCGTCGGGTTATTTCTTATTTAATGATTAATTAAAATACTTAACCGAGTTCGCAGCAGCTGAACACGCGCGGAAAGTTCTTCGTATGAACTTCAAAGAGTTAAGACTCGCCAAAATGGGCACAGCTTCTGGCGATAGCTTTATTGGAACATCATGCGAAGACCGGAATGTTTATGGCGGAAAAGAGTATTTTAAACGCCGTGTGTTTGGAAATTTTTTCGTCCTCCACCGTCTGTAGACATCACATTCAGGTTCGTGTATCCACAGCACCTAATAGCACCCAAGAGCGTCGCAATATTGTGCGCCTTGGTGTCTCTCGTTACAGTTCCAAAATGTGAAAAAAGACGTTTAATTTAGAGGTACCTTTACAGAAATTGTTCTGCTTGCGGCATGTTTGACGTTGCGCAGCTTTATAATTCAATATTTTCTTGTACTTATAGCGCTTAAAAAGATAATTACTGCTTCCTTGTGCATGACTGGAAAAACGAGTAGTTAAAAATGTGAACCTGTTTGGTGGCTCGACAAGTGGCAACAATGCCATTCTAGCAGCATTCTCGTGATACATTGTTTTTTTTTTGAAACCCTCACTTTAGTTTACGGAAAATCATGTATTCATTGGGCAGTCATGAAGGAAGTGCATAGATGCGCTTGCAGACTGCAAAAATGCCGACCCCGACTGCAAGTAAATAAAGTCCAGGATTCTTGGAAATCAATTTTAAATTCGAGGAAACTGTGGAATGTTGTAAGGTACTGTTATGCAAAATGTTAAAGGTAACGGTCCATTCTTCCGATGCGCAGCACGATCTTTCTTTCAAAGTTTATTATTCGCTCGCGTCGAGTAGCTAAGACTGCCATAAAAACCAATGGGGAAAGCTATAGAGTGCAGCAAGAACGTTATTAGGAAAAGAACGCGAGTATGCCGAGGGAAAATCTGTGGATGTATTGATTTTTATAGTGGAATCTTACCGTATGGGAAAAAAATTGCGTTCATAAAAACTTCGCGTTGAAAAACGAACTTGCACAGAATTTCTGGGTATGCGATGGCACTGTGTGAGTATTTTTTTCTTTCTTTTAGTTGATACTTTATATTAGGTGTACGTATGTTTTCTAGGCTCTTTCTGCGCCTAGAGTGAAGTACCATTGATGACCACTGTCCCTAGTTTCATTTTTTTAGGGGGCCGGTGAATAACAAAACGCTCCAGCGTTCTTCAAAAGGGCCGCAAACAGTGCGGTTCCGAGGTGCAATGTGGCATCAGACAGCGTCAGTCTGTAGTTGGCATGTCGCAACACAAAGCGCACGCAAGCTGGACAGGTAAGAAGGAGCGGCGCACGATTAGTTGCGTCGCCTGGTGAGACAAGCAGATCTGGACTCGTGTGGGCGTTTTCGGTTGACACTGAGAGTAAAGTCGAGAGTTTTTTCTTTTTTTTTCAAAATGAACCACACCTAGGTTGATAAGAACTAAGAAAAGCGCGAAAGTTTGTTGCCCGCAGAAATCGTGGCGCAATTCAAGCTTCTGTGTGATATGCTTTGTATGTCAGTTAGAACAAATTTACACCAGCAAGGAATAAAAATTTGTGCTGATAGTTTGGTCAGTATTGCACGCTAATTTTAGATTTGGTTCTCTTAGATGTGAGAACAATGCTCAGAAATGATTATGTCGTTGATTCAGGAAAAAAACAAGAGCATTATGTGTGCGCAGTGAGAGGCACTACTGTGCTTCACGAATAAAAACAACTAAATGTGGAAAGCAGGCTTCTTTCACAGGCGCTGACGTTACAGCCTTCATTGCTTGTTTTCATATTTCGGCGGAGGCTAAGTGAACTACCTATAACTTATGGAAAAATTATTATATCATAAATTGGTGTAGCATCCTAAATTCACGATTAGCAGCGAAAATGGCAGACGTAGACAGGGAATGAAACGGGAGAACAACAACTAGTCCTGTCGTTCCTTGCCTGCGTCTGCCATTCGCTAGTAACAATGATTAGAGCGAGCCATTACCAACTAGCCTCACTAAACGCTTTAACGTTCGATGTACCAGATGCGCAACCTTGCTACTCCGATGACGCGGATAATGATAACTTTGCTATCATCTTCTTCTGGGTTCGTGTCCTCCGCTCATTCCTTCACGGCCTTCGCAGTCGGTGAGAAAAGAGTGCTGCAGAAAAGCTCTCACGAGTGGATTTGGCTCATTTTTATCCGTACATCAGCAGGATCTGGCTTTAGCTGAATCGTCAGAATTCATACAGTTGAGAGCAGCGTGCTCTGTTCATCTAAAGCAAGATTTTTTTTCGGCTGCGTTTCATGCAGGGAGAAAAACTTTTAAAGAGTATTAGAAGTGAAGAAAACTGTACTCAGTTCCTCAATCAATGTTCTATACATGTGTGCTGCTCATCTACATCAAATGGTAAAAACAATACTCTTGACATCGTTGAGGCAGCGACATTTGCCTAAACAAAACTGCAAAAAATGTGGTTATGCCCCTGAGAGGGCATAATACGAGCCCTGAAGAAACATGGAGAGGTACTAGAGGCTTTACGCATTCGTCCAGTGAGAGAGTCCCGCTACTTGAAAAATGATTACCTTGGTTAGCTTAAGCAAACTGAAAATCTTGCTGAAGTAATGAAAAACGCAAGTTTAGTTCTAAGAATTGTTTGGAAAATTAAGATTCGTCCACTTGTTCTCTTCAAAGTCTGTTTTGTGTCCACGAGTTTTCAAATTATGTGTTTCCTAGAAGTAGCGTTCCGAATACAAAAGTGCGGCTGCCGGGCTCCGCTGACGACACGGCAACAGGCTTGAGTAGATCAAGTCGCCTAGGGGCGTAGCTTTCTTTATTCCTGGCCCCGAGGTCGGACCGCAGGGCGGCTACTATTACTCCTGATGGGACAGTCCGGCAAATGGGTCCCGCGCGCTCCGTTCGCTTGTCCTGCCTTCATTTTTTCCCTCGGCTTGGTCCAGCCGCTGCTTGTTTCGCTTTTCTATCCGCTTAGTTCTCTCTCAAATAGCAGTTGTTCCAATCGTGTCGACGATCCTGTAGATGTACTTCCCCTTCTCCTGTGAGTAAGACCCTTTGAAAGAGCAGTCATTTCCTTAAGTACCAGGCAAGGAGAGGAGGGGTCATTTCGCGCGGGTGCCTGCCGGCGCCGCCGCATTGTGGACGGGAGGCGCAGCTGTCGCGCCGCCTTCCAGGGGGCAATCTTTGGTCGACTCTTGGGAGACCTGCCGAAGGAGAGCGGTGCGACCGTGGCGTGGTAGGGCCTGCCTCCGCTGTTCACTTTTACGACCACTAATTGAGGCTTGGAAACCACGGCACGTCCTGGCCCGTGTCGACTCTCCGGAGCTGCTGCGGAGCCCTGCCGATGGGTGCGCGTCCATTTGACCCGGCGCTAGGGCCGCGCGCGCGTGCCCCGGGCATCTGCGCGGGCTCCGGAGCACCGACGCTCCCGAGCACCGGCGTCGTGATGCATGATATGGGGCGCCGCAGACCCAACGACCGCACCGCGGTCCCACGGAGAGAGAAACGGGCCCGCAAGCGAGACGCGTCTGCAGATAAGGGGCCTAATCTACGAAATGAAAACTTGGCGATGCCCGTCACGCCGACCGTGAATACGGTCCAACGTCAGACGCTGACAGTACCGGACGGCGGAGGAAAGGCAAAAGAGAGAAAGAAGGAAGTTGTGCGAGATAAAGGATGTTTATTCTCCTTCGCTCTGGATCGTTAATTTCACCGAGTAGACGATATCGTTGTTTACGCTGTCAACGTCTTACTGGGAGGGATAGCGAAAGAGATGACGAAAAAAAAGTGTAACAGAAAAGTTGGAAAGGTAAGGGGAAACGCGCTATGGAGCGCTGTACTTTGCGTGCAACATTGGAGAAGAGAACTGAAAGGAGCCCTCGTAACTCATTAAGTCTACGGTAAAAGAGCACGAAATTCACGGCATCTTGCGGGCAACAAAAAATTTGCGCGCGCAATGTCGCATCACGCACAGTGGAGTGTCACGGCAGGTATTCGCTGTATCAACAATGAAGCAGTTCTGCTTTGTCCTAGCAGTCTTATGCAGGAAATATTAGTCGCAAGAATGAAAGCGTTCACTAAACAAACACTGAACTTAACTAACTAGTGCAAAGCAAAATCGACTGTCCTCTGAACAATCGAAAATTTCGTGATGATACTGAGGAAAAGTTTTACTAATTCGTCTCGAAGGGATAGACCACACGAAGAAGCAATTAAGAAGAAAAACAAAAATCATTGTCGGTGGCGCAAAGCAACATTAGAACAGAGAGAGAGGGGGAGGGGGAGGGTGAGCTCCAGTCAAGTTTGATTCGTATTTTCATTGGATCATGGAGTAGTTTCTTTTCAGTGTTCACATTTCTGCGGCGCTTATGCCTCATCAAACAGGCATAAAATGATATATTTCATTCACTTTCTTTAACAAAATCAAATTTTTCAGTATTCATTTTGTTTTAGAGTAAGAACGATAGTGACTTCTTCGCTTGTTTTAATGCGATAGCATTTAGAGTCCCGTTCAACGCAGAAACCAGCGTCGTAGTTGGCTTTGGCGTTGGTGTCGGTGTTGGCGTTGACGTTGGAGTGTAGAGAGAATCGGAATTGGTCGAGAAGGCCGTGACGTCACAGCCAAGTGACCTGACATGAGTAATTCAAACATGCCACAAAAAAATGAAAGAAAAACGGGCGACTCGCAACTCGAAGCGCTGCCCCCTGGATCGTGAGCCGGGAGCGCTGCCGATCAACCCGACAGGAGAAGTTGCTCTGCATTGTTAAAGGGAGGTCTTGTGTGCTTTCTGGTAAATAAAAAGAAAACAAAAAGAAATTGAAAATATATTTTAAACGAACAATGTGCGTCTGTGCGAAGAGATGTGCAAAAAGGAGGCCAGCGAAGGAAGCCATTAATTCTATAGCGTCACATCCTTAAGGCGCAGCTTAAGTGTCCACAGAATTTTTGTTTCCGAGACTGTAAACGATTAACATTGTCCATTTCTTCCCCTTTAAGAGCAGGAAGGAGGAGGCAGACTACGCAGACAGGTATTTTGAATTCTTCGAGCAATATTATCGTTAACAATTCTAATCGTTATTATCACCAAAAGGAGCAAAACAACAAAAAATGGGCCTGTCTAAGGCTTGAGTAGGCTGTGCGAACATGCCTGAGATACAACAGAGTGGCGATTATATACCGGTAGGTTGCTGTGATCATAAGAACAGGAAGAAAAAGACAATAAAAGGAAAAAAGATCAAGCCAGAAATACCTAGACTCGCCCAAAACGATGCAGAATGAACTTATATAACGACTGAAGCTCTCAATACCAAGCAGATTTACATGAACGTTAATTGTAGCTTCACTATGGCAGCTTCCGTAATGCTCTTGGAATACCTTTCGAAGTCGCAGAAAAGATAACACACGACAACTCACTGAAAATATTAGAGACATGCACCACGTCTGGCCGCACCCCAACTTCTGGCCGACCGAGGAATAACGCAACGTGCATCCTTTAGAACCCAAATGGCTTTCTTCTGGGTCTGTCGACTAAATTCCTGCTCAACTCGAATGCTGTTAGAAACTTAACAGCAGTCAGCGCATATCGTCAAATGTCTTTTTATTCCACTGTTATTTATTTGCTATCAACCCACAATGCATTCAGTAATTTATATCTTTACACACCTAATAACTTTATGCACAAGTGTTCCATTGCCATAACATGACAAAGACAAACTACACGCCAAGGTGTGTGTGTGTGTGTGTGTGTGTGTGTGTGTGTGTGTGTGTGTGTGTGTGTGTGTGTGTGTGTGTGTGTGTGTGTGTGTGTGTGTGTGTGTGTGTGTGTGTGTGTGTGTGTGTGTGTGTGTGTGTGTGTGTGTGTGTGTGTGTGTGTGTGTGTGTGTGTGTGTGTGTGTGTGTGTGTGTGTGTGTGTGTGTGTGTGTGTGTGTGTGTGTGTGTGTGTGTGTGTGTGTGTGTGTGTGTGTGTGTGTGTGTGTGTGTGTGTGTGTGTGTGTGTGTGTGTGTGTGTGTGTGTGTGTGTGTGTGTGTGTGTGTGTGTGTGTGTGTGTGTGTGTGTGTGTGTGTGTGTGTGTGTGTGTGTGTGTGTGTGTGTGTGTGTGTGTGTGTGTGTGTGTGTGTGTGTGTGTGTGTGTGTGTGTGTGTGTGTGTGTGTGTGTGTGTGTGTGTGTGTGTGTGTGTGTGTGTGTGTGTGTGTGTGTGTGTGTGTGTGTGTGTGTGTGTGTGTGTGTGTGTGTGTGTGTGTGTGTGTGTGTGTGTGTGTGTGTGTGTGTGTGTGTGTGTGTGTGTGTGTGTGTGTGTGTGTGTGTGTGTGTGTGTGTGTGTGTGTGTGTGTGTGTGTGTGTGTGTGTGTGTGTGTGTGTGTGTGTGTGTGTGTGTGTGTGTGTGTGTGTGTGTGTGTGTGTGTGTGTGTGTGTGTGTGTGTGTGTGTGTGTGTGTGTGTGTGTGTGTGTGTGTGTGTGTGTGTGTGTGTGTGTGTGTGTGTGTGTGTGTGTGTGTGTGTGTGTGTGTGTGTGTGTGTGTGTGTGTGTGTGTGTGTGTGTGTGTGTGTGTGTGTGTGTGTGTGTGTGTGTGTGTGTGTGTGTGTGTGTGTGTGTGTGTGTGTGTGTGTGTGTGTGTGTGTGTGTGTGTGTGTGTGTGTGTGTGTGTGTGTGTGTGTGTGTGTGTGTGTGTGTGTGTGTGTGTGTGTGTGTGTGTGTGTGTGTGTGTGTGTGTGTGTGTGTGTGTGTGTGTGTGTGTGTGTGTGTGTGTGTGTGTGTGTGTGTGTGTGTGTGTGTGTGTGTGTGTGTGTGTGTGTGTGTGTGTGTGTGTGTGTGTGTGTGTGTGTGTGTGTGTGTGTGTGTGTGTGTGTGTGTGTGTGTGTGTGTGTGTGTGTGTGTGTGTGTGTGTGTGTGTGTGTGTGTGTGTGTGTGTGTGTGTGTGTGTGTGTGTGTGTGTGTGTGTGTGTGTGTGTGTGTGTGTGTGTGTGTGTGTGTGTGTGTGTGTGTGTGTGTGTGTGTGTGTGTGTGTGTGTGTGTGTGTGTGTGTGTGTGTGTGTGTGTGTGTGTGTGTGCGCGCACGCGTGCGTGCGTGCGTGCGTGCGTGCGCGCGCGCGCGAACTGAATCTGCATCCTCGATCTGAATCTCCTCGATCTAACTCTGCATCCTTTATCTGAATCCTCTGAATCCTCGATCTGAATCTGCGTCCTTTATCATTATCGCCTGGAGTCAGACGACTGGTACCTGTACTTCCTGTAGTTACAGGAAATGTGTGTGCGATCATGAAAGTTGTGATCAATGTCGTCATGCAAAAATCGATGTCGTCCCCACCCCGGGGGATTTGCGTTTCCCTCCTGACTAATAATACTGAGTGATTATCGTATGCGCCTGCTGGCATATGTGAATAAGTCGTCCGTGGCATGCGATTCACGTTTGTGGATCGTGCGCCAGGTAGTGTAGAAGAAATACAGCTGTCGGTGTCATTTTCTCCTCTGAGAAGAGCGAATAGTCTGCGAACTCAATATTTTTTCATTTTTCACAGAATTGGCTCACAAAGCAAAGTAAGCATATCAACTGGACTTTTACTGCCAAAAACAAGCACTTGTCACTGTGGTGTGCTCCACGTTTTACATTCAAATATTTTCTATGTTCTCGCATAGAAGGGAATTCGTGAACGCTCAATAAGTTATTCCATAAAAATACATGCGTATATCATATTCTCAGACTCCTCAGAATCGGCTTAAGTGGGCTCACTAGAGTGCATCACTTATTAAACGCCTATGCGCCTTTATATTTAAAAGTATGCACGCGAGTTCGTTCACCTGAGTTGTTCATTTATATACCATTATTTGTAGCCCAATATTTTTATATAGTCACAACGCTCCTACTCCTATATATTATTGGATGTCTCCCCTCTTCTTCTTCAGATAGTATATTTGCACACTTTCATGACATTCAAGGATATCGTTGCGGCCCTACGAAGGGGACACCCGGCAGCGAGGAGTCTTCGCCAACGAACGTTGTCAGTGCCTGTAAAGGGTACTTTGCCGTCTAAAGAAGCTTAATACGGAGAAGCATTTTGGCAGGGGCGCAGGAGGTAAACGAAGAATGCTGTTAATAGAGGCTGGAGACTTGCTGTTTCTTCTGGGACAGTTCCGGCCACCCGAGAAAATAAATGACAACAAATATAGAGCGCAGCGCTTAGCTATGTCTTTGAGGAGCAATATAATAAGGGGGAAAGAAGTACGCGAGAGCTTAATGCAACGAATCAGCGAAATTACGCTTAACCAAGTCCCGGCAAACTGGCAATCCCCAGCACGGCAAAAAAATCGGAAGCTCGAACTGAATATAAGCAATGAACGAAAAAAAAGTCGAAGACAAACTACCGCCTGCTCTCACTCTTCGGAGAAGGTTATGGGCACGAACTGCTTTTCCCGAATCTCCTTGGAGCATTGCGTGCCAAAGCACATAAACGTATAAAGCCCGCAAAAAGAGCAATACGCCTGTCAGAGGTGAGTGCATCGATGCACGGACTCGCTGCGAGATAAGGCGAAAGAGAGTAAAACGAACTATCTTATTTTAGCGGCGTGCTACGCTTAGCTTCGGCGTTTTGTTGAAACAAATGGCGGCGACAGTTTTTATCTTTGGTTATAGCCTGCATCGTGCTGCAATGTTTCGTTTCCTCGACATTTGTTTTCTCTCAGCTAGCGTCCTGAAATGTTTTCTGCAAATTTATGACACATCATGCAATGACCTTGAAAAAAAAAATGAAACTCTCCACCACCAATTTAGGTATTGCGCCCACAACAATCTGTTTCCAGTCCGCATGCTAATGACGCTATGTATTAAATGCACAGCAAGGAGCAGTTGTTTGTGTTTCTCGTGTATGCTAGTACAATTTTGAGGACATTTAATTTAGCAGCAGCCTAAATATATGTCTTTTTAATTACGTACGAGGCCCTTCCTAGCATTAGCTCAGGAACGGAGTGGTTCGGGCGGCGCGAAGACCACGGAACAAATACTCCGAAGGCATAATCAGGGACTATTTCACCTCCCCTCCCCTTTTCTTATTTTCAGTGAACCTTTATTTCTTGAGCTTCTAAATCATACGCACTACTTTTTGATATTGCGTGGCACCAGCATCTTTCATTGTTTCTACGAAAACTCCACACGAAAAAATCCCCACTTACAACGTGTCCGTAAAGTAAGAAATTTACATTTTTCTCAGGGGACGTGTGCAAAGATGGGCAGAGCAGAGAGAGTATTTTGCCAAATGCGGCCCCTTTTGTGCAGTGTTGTATGCACATAATTGATCTACAACCTTTGTCCGTAAACTTCTGAGACTGAGTCTATTAAAAAAATGCGTTTAACATTGAAATCATTTGTGCAGCACACCTTCGAAATAGTCTCCCTTTCTGTCTATACAGAGCTTCCAATGCTTATTGAGGTCTTGGAAACGGTCGGAAAACGCTTCTCCTGGCAAGGCTGGCAGCTCCATTGCCGTGTCGTCTTGAATGGCCTCTACGCTTTCCATCCAGCGACCTTTTAGGGCTCTCTTCGCAAGAGAAAGCAGAAAAAAATCGCGTGGGGAGAGCTCAGACGAGTATGGCGGATGAGGAAGTACAGTAACGCTGTGCTTGGCGAGAAATTTTGTCACGCTGAGAGCAGTGTGAGGCCTTGCGTTATCGTGGAGAAGGCTCCATTGCCCAGATGCCCATAAGTCAGGGCGACGGCGTCGCAGTGCATCACGCATGTGTTAGAGCACGCGGATATAGAACTCCTGATTCACCGTCTGCCCTTGTGGGACAAACTCGTGGTGTGACACCTCTGGCATCGAAAAAACTATCAGCATCGTCTTTGTTCTAGTCTTCTGTCGCCACACCTTTCTCGACGCTGGAGAGCTTGTGGACCACCATTCGGCGCTTTGCCTCTTTGTTTGAGGATCGTACTGAAAACACCATGTTTTGTCTTCAGCAATGATGCTGTCGAAGAATGCAGCATCCTTCTCTGCCTCCGAAAACAAATCAGCGCTCACTGATGCCCGCGTTTCCTTCTGGTCCTGTGTCAGGGAATGGGGCACAAGTCTGGCATTGAGCTTTTGTTTCCCCAAGTTCTCACGCAAAATTTGGTGGCATGTTGCCTTACTAATCTCGAGAACATCTGATAGCACGCGGACTCTAATGGTGCTGTCTTGCTGCACGATTTCCCTGATCCGAGCCGCGTTGTTTTCATTCCGTGAAGTTGAAGGGTGCCCCTGGCTTGTGTCGTCTTCCATTGACGTTCTTCCCGAAATGAACCTCTCGTGCCGCTCGAAAACTCGCGCCCGTGATAATCTCTCGTTGCCGTAAGCGTCACGAAAGAGCTCATACGTCTGTGTGACGGCCTTGTCAAGCTTCACACAGAATTGTATGTTTACACTCTGTTCGAGGCGGATGTCCGTCTCTCTACATTCGCTCACAGTAGAATGCGCAGACGACTAGTGACAACGTATTTTTCTAAATGTAGTTCCATCTAGCATCTGCCACAGCAACTAACATAAATAGCTCAGGTTAGCTCGAAAAGATGGCGCTACACATATGCAACAACATTTGTTTTGGGGAATCGTTTCTAGAGAAGAAATTAAACGAGTCTCGAAACTTTACGGACAATGGTTGTAATATAAAGGATGGTTATTTCGTTCCCACAAGTGGCTGCGATTGAAGTCGAGCTACTCATTTAAATTTCCGGCACCTGTTGGCGCATGACTCTGAAAGTTCTTTCTTTTCCTGAAAACAAAGTTTATGTGGAGCAAACATTTCTTCCCCGGAAGGTACTCTAGCATAATAGAGGAATAAATTGAAATTTTAAGTGATGGACATTTGCACTCTACTTCAGTGCAGCTGCACAAAAACATACCTTGAGTCGCTTAAACCAGTGATTATCTTCTGCATATATGGCACCAATCAAGCAGCGACCACAGCATGAAGGGCGATACTTAAACACACAAATAAATATTAGAGGGTATATGCATTATTCCTTATAAAAAAACAGTGCGACGGCAAGCTGATGTCTAGTATTTCTGGTTACACCTCTACACGATGCTTTTTCTCCTAGGTGCACTTTCATGCCGTCCGTATAATAAAAGGGCACCGAAAGACGTATGCGTTCATGGTGAGGAAATGCTCACTCCAGTTTTTCTGGACTTCTGGACTTGTAAGCTAGAAAAAAGTGATCGCTTTTTACTGTTCCAAGGACGCAGCAACTTTAAGTATGCGGCAGCTCAGAAGCCCTAGTGCATTTCGAATGAGCACTGGTGTACTTCGAATGCTTTCCTGAAAAAGGATACGTTTTCTTCTCTTTTGTTCATGTAGTTAAAATAATTTTTTACGAAAGCGTTTTTATTGTATAGAAAGGTCCTTCTGGTTAAATTACGGCAGGCCGGCTTCTCAGTGAAGCACTTTTTCTGCTTAATAGCAGAAAAATACCCTCACTGCGTTTTCCTAGAATCCCACACACAGCACTGTCACCCGGTTTTGAAGCGAGCCAGGCATGCAGATATGAAAGTGCAGACTTATAAATCATCCTGGTTATGTGGTGAAAATGCGGCTGCACGCAAAAAAAAAATGAACAGCGGCAATGTAAGAAGCACGTGCCAGCCTTCGGTTAGAATTCCTATGGCTGCCAGCCGCGCTCCAATCTGAACGCGAAGCCCAATATTCCGGGTTATGTTTTCCTATTTCACCTCCAACAGTCTTGAATACGGCAGAGTTCGACTCTAGCAGTTTCATTCTTCGTGAACAAGCTGCAGTCGCGTTGCGCTGGCAGGTGGTACGTAAATCGGTCTGCGTGGAGAAACGAAAAAAGATAAGCCTAACTGCGGCACTAAATAAAAAAAAACTGCGTATCTTCTCCCCCCCTCTCTCTCTCCTGGGCAACGATTGGGAGCAATAGGTACAGTGCCCCGTCTTCACTTACTTGAGTACACACACCCTCAGATCCAGCCAGATCAAATGAGAGCAGACAGGCAAAGACAACATTTTTCTGTGCCACTGACGTATCGAAAATTGTAATATCTGACTACGCGCGCAGCCACAGGGCTACTTTGGACAAGAGCGCAAACACACTGGGCAGAAGAACAGGACTAAATACTAATGAAGGAAACTAATGTGATATTCTATAGTTTAAAACAGCCAGCCAAGAATTGGAAGTTATAAGGGAAGACATCTACTACTTAGGACAGGTTGTGACTACCGATGCCGAGCACGCGAGTGAAATAGCTAGAATATTAAGAAACGGGGGAGGAAGGGGGAGTGCATTTGGCAGGTACTCTATGGTCTTAATTAGCAGCTCATTAACGTCCTTTGAAAAGAAAGTATAAAACGCTTGTGTATTACGAGAACTCAGATATAAAGCAGAGGCTTGTAGCCTAACGAAAAGACTCGAAATTAAATTGAATGCAGCGCAGTGAGCTCTGTAATGTAAAATGATATGTGTAATGTTAAGAGACAGGAAGAGAGAACGGCGGGCAGGACAACAAGTACAAGTTAATGCTTTCTTAGCTGAAATCAAAAAGAAGATATTGGTGGGGCAGGGCATGTAATGTGAAGGGAAGATAACCGATGGGCGTCATATGGGAACGGAGTGGATTCCAAGTGAAGGCAAGCGTAGCAGGAAGCGGCGGGGGGTCAGGTTGGCAGACGAGATTGGAAAATATGCGAGGATAGGGTGGCCCCATATGGCACAGTAGAGGGTTATTTGGATATCAAATGGTAAAAGGCTTTTGTCGAGCAGTAGTCGGAGTGATCATGACGGCCATGTTGATCATGATGATGACCCTCGACAAAAGCAAATCCGCAGTTTGGTCTGCGGCTATGCCATTCTTCAGCTGAGCCCAATTTTGAGGGTGCAAATCACTGCCGTGGCTGCCGAATTGTGATGGAGGCGATATGCAAAACCGCACGTGAACTGAAATCTGGGAAACCGTTGATGAAATCTTAGTGAACGAAATTAATTCCGAGCTTTAACATGCATCGTAGGTGTGGCGCGTAAAACCTTTTTTTTAACATCGGCATGCGGGATAAATATACCAACGTATGATACAGATTGTCATGCTTCTTTTTTGACGGTGGGATGCTTCATGCGTGTACACTTTTGCATACAGTTGAAATCTGATTTAACTTAGAGAAGGGCAGTCGTTAAATATTTTTTTAAATCGAGAAATTTTTTAAACAGAGAAAGGCGTTTGTCGGCCATTCGAAACCAAAAATCGAAACGTAGCGGCACCCAAAAGCTAACGCGGCATCGTATTGGCCGATATACCGCGCCTACGCGTACGAAAAGTCCGCGAAAGCGTCTCGAATCGTTTGTTCGTGAAAGCGCCATGTGGTAAAACGGATTCTAAGCCAAAGTGGGAAGCGCCGCCTACTGCCTATTCCGATGCCCTGTGCTGCGGCGCTGCGAATACTTCCATTAAAACAAAACTAGGGCTGTAACTTAGGCGCCCAGATGTTACTGCTGGCACGCTGCCAACAACCTGCGAGACACTATGGGCTAAATAAGCCGGAAGTCACCTCTTTTTTTACACATGTCTTCCGGATAAACTTGGTTAGATCGGCCTTGGTGTTCAAGTTTGTTTCGCTCTTTGGGGTTGATGGGAACATTGCACCCTATGGATACTGGGCGGGGGAATCAAAATTTGTTCGTTAGATTGGGAACTTCGTAAAAGCTGGTTTCGTTAAATCAGGTTTTAACTATATTTCGCTTAGTTACGGCTTTCTTCCTGCTTCTAAACGCCACCCTGGCGTTGTAGTATGCACGAAGCAGGCAAATATTTGTACTAAACATTCAAATGACAAAGTAACACGTACTTAGAGTTCGGAGGTTTTGATGGCCATAGCTGTAAAGCTGCTGGGATCACTCGAATTCGCCATACGGATCCTTTGCTAACTCATACGGAGAACACCGCGGTAAATGAAGTTATTTCAAGCCGTTGGAATTGTAAGGAGGCAAAAATTTAAAGGTGACTGATTCATTTGCCTGCGACGTTTTTGCTGCTCATTTCGGTGTATATATGACATGGCGCTTTCACTGAGAGCGCACGTTGAAAACGCATGACGGCAGTGATGCTCTGGAGGAAGCCAACAGGTATTTCGAAGCAGACGGGGCACAGACGCGAGAAGCAGCAGGCGCCATTCGGGCAGCTCCAGGCAGCCGGCGCAGGCTGCAGCGCCACACAAAGGGACGGGAACAAAGCAAAGCTCGCGGGCCCCAAGCAATACTGCTTCCATGGGAACAAATGCGATTAACCGCCGGTAACAACTCTCATCCCTAGCCCCTAATGCCGGCTGCCGGGACAGGTCCTCGTGATTGGCGGACACGACACAGGGCTTCTTCCGCGCCGCAGAGCTAATTTGGAAGCCCGGAAAAAGCTTCTGCGCGTCGGTCAGCGGAAGCCATCAGCGGGATGATCACGAATTTGCTCAAGGGCCCCCAGGACCCTTAGGACTGTGTAAGCTGTCGCGCTGGTTCGTGCACATCCGAGCGCTCGTGCATTACGACGTTCGGGGAAAGCGAAAATAAGGTGAACAGCAGTCGAACGCGGCGAGTACGCGTTAACGTTATTGTCTCGAGTCTCCTAATAGCATGGCGTCTGAATGCTTTTTGGTAGCAACAGAAAGAAAATTGAATTAATTTCTCAGAACAAATGTTCGCGTTTTATATGTTCATAAATAAAGAGGACTTTATGGGCAGGATACCCATACCAGATTTTTTTCTGCACTGACGGTCATATAAGGGGAAGGGATATTTTCTATCATATCTTTGCGGCAGACGCTAAGAATTTTCATGTCGGCGCAAAAACTTTCCACGAAATGAGCATCATGACACACGCACGTGTGAATGCTCTTTCTTGCTTCGTTCATGTTGTCAAAAGCAAAGAAAATTTAAATTGCTCGTTATCGAATTATATAATGTGTGCTCTAGTCAGAATGTAAATCAATACGTCACTGCTTTTTACTTATCCTTTAATTGTGATAGACGAAAACAACGCATTAGCAGATAGGCCATAACACTGCGCACGCTGCTATGGGCGCTACGAACAGCAGCGCTTGGACTAAGCGTAGCCAACCCAAGGCCGAAGATTTTTCAAATAAATATTTTCTATATGCTTCCAATCGATTTTGCTCTAAATTTCGCAGAAACCAGGCCTTTTTAGTGCATTTCTGTCGCGCGCGGGTGGGCCTGACGCACCTCACTTACTTCATCAGTCACTGATATATGTAACGCGTTTGAACGAGAAGATAAAATGGCAACTAATTCCTGATACTGGTATGTGGGTTTTCAGGAATAAGAGCAGAACTGCGAGCTTTCTCCTGGAGCAGCGCAGGTGCAAGCGTTATGAGAATATGAGAGCGATGAAGATGCAAGAGCAGCAGTCGCATGCATAGAGTTCTTGTCCCCAGCTGTATTTACCTAGCCCAAAACAAAACGTAATTCGCAAGGTTTCTTCGTCCTGAAGAGCTGCTGAACGTGAATTTAAGAACGCTCTTAATGGCGCACGCTGCCTTGCGTTTTCAGCAACGATTTCAAAAGTCAGTCCTGAGGTGGCATGCCTTTCTGTTGCGCCGTCGAATGTAGAGCTGTTACCTTCGGGTGGAACAACTTCTGTTCCTACAGCTCTCACCTGACTGTCATCTCGACTGAATTCGCTGCATGTTTCGAAACCTCCCACTCTTTTACCGCAAAAAGATCTTTGGGGAGCTGAACCGCGGTGGGCTTGAGTGAGTCGTGAACACGGGTGTGCTGCACTCCCTTCACGTGCCTCGCGATGCCTTCGTCGTCTTCAGGTGTGGCGCGCACTCACCTATGATCACATGAACGGACCACCTTGGTAGCCGATGGTGGAATTTCACAGCTATACCACTACCCGTTAAGCGCAAGCAAGTCCACTTCCAACAGGTACAGCCTTAGTAACAAGCCTTCAGTCCATATGAAGGATTTTCGTATGTGCTGTATAATCGAGCCATCACAATTCCATTAAAAACCAAAGGGTTTTTGAAATACTAGAAGAAGGTTTCTTCTCGCTGCTTAGAAGCATTTTGCTCGACGTGTGGGTTCAATGCTCCACGAGGCACGAAGCAATCAACGGACATTCAGTCCACCACAAGTGAGCACTGTGGCCTGAATACATTGAAGGGGGGGGGGGGGGGAGTTCATTGTTGGCTGGCGCCCGCATGCTGTGCGGCACGTTTCAGAACCTGAAAGGGGTGGTCCGTAATTTTCTTTCCGTAACTTTTCTTTCCGCCACAACCAAACCACTTGCCGCCGCTAAACAGCGATAGTGGACACATGACTGCCAACAGACTATCGTTAATACAGCTGCGTAGAGTGGTTTACGCTGGCGTTCAGTATGATGGCCCCCAGATAGGTGGCGAATGCTACGCATCAGAAGAAGCTCTTGTGTCTTTCTTCATTTGTTTAGCGTCCCAATGCGACTCAAGCTATGAGGGACGCATGGGTGAAGGGCTCTGGAAATTTCGACCACCTGGGGTTCTTTATCTTGCACTGACATCGCATAGTACACGAGCCTCTAGAATGTCGCCTGCATCGAAATTCGACCGCCGCGGCCGGGATCGAACCCGCGTCTTTCGGGTGAGCAGCCGAGCGCCATAACCACTGAGCCACCGCAGCGGCATGCATCAGAAGAAGCGACGGACGCCAAGTTCGAACGTAGCGACCATCAATAGAATGCGTTGGCGTTTGTGGAAACTAGTCACACGGCAGTGACCGTGGCAGAGCGCAGAAAAAAAAGCGCTTTAGCGGCCGCCCAACAAATTACTTCACAGCGCTGTTACCGCTTTTTTTATTTGTACCCACGAACAACAAAGTGAGCGTTGAACATGATGACGTGAACCGCATGGTGGCGTCCCTGACATAAACAGCTTTTCGCTGGAGTAAGATGTGTTGGACCTTAAGAATCACGGTTTGTAATTTTTATTAACTGAACAATAAAACTGAGAAAACGCAAAAAAGGCTAAAACTATAGGGAGTCCTAGCGGGGTTCTAGCCGCGACATGTTTAGTGGGTGCAAGTAGTTGACAATTTCAGGTGCAATGAGAGCTTTAAGAATTCACAAGTGAAAGTTGTAAATCAGACTGGTTGAACCTGTAACGTTTCTGCTTCATTCTATGTCGTAGATGCTGTTTTTGTTTCACTGCCTCTTGCAAATACAGGCGGTACTTATTAGTGGGAGCTCTTGTATGCCAGCCCGCTAAACTAAATATAAAAATTATTAATATTGTCACGTAGTGGTGACGGCAGTCGAAGCAGCGATGAAGACGGACGAAAGGATCTTCTAAAAGAACTGTTTATTGGCCTGACTTGGACCCAAAATGGACTGAATCACTCGGCGGCGGCGAAGCGACAAGCGTGCTCGGCGGTCGTCGAACAGAATGCCCGCCGCTGTCGGCCGTGCTCAATTTAAAGCTGATAGCGAACATTCGAGATAAAGGGCGCAAAGTTACTAGAACATTCCGGAACAACGTAGAATCAGCTTTGCCTGGCTGCGATCAATCGAGATAAATCTAGTCGCGTCTTGCGTCGCAAACAAAGCGATAAGGTGGTGTCGCGGCAGATTTGAAAAACGAACAAACACTGGAAATATTCGCGGCATTACTCCCCTCTCAAGGAAGCATCGACCCGATGCATTAAAACAAATAATGCGACTACTAAGGGAAAAAAAACGGATCTTGCGAAAATAGAGCATGGAAATGCAGCGGCCTTTAGCGCGCATAATACGGCTTCAGACGGACTACATGGACAACTTCTGGTCGTACGCGGCGTCGCTGGGATGCAGTCATTGCGTCAGGGATGACTTCATAATCCAGTTCACCCAGCCGACGAAGAACCTTGTACGGGCCGCAATAGCGGCGCAAAAGCTTTTCACTCAATCCACGGCGGCGAATGGGTGTCCACACCCAGACTTGGTCTCCTGGCTTGTATTCCGCGTTGCGTCTTCGTAGGTTGTAGCGTCTGGCGTCGGACCGCTGCTGATCTTTGATCCGTAATCGGGCAAGCCTTCGAGCTTCTTCTGCGCGTTGAAGGTAGGCGGCAACGTCGACGTTCTCTTCTTCTGTAACGTTGGGCAGCATTGCGTCTAGCGTGGTCGTGGCATCCCTGCCATGGACGAGCCTAAAAGGCGTCATCTGGGTGGTCTCCTGCACTGCGGTGTTGTAGGCGAAGACGACGTAAGGCAGGATGACATCCCAGGTTTTATGTTCGGCATCGACATACATAGCGAGCATATCGGCGATGGTTTTGTTCAGGCGCTCGGTCAGTCCGTTGGTCTGCGGATGGTATGCAGTTGTCCTCCGGTGGCTGGTTTGGCTGTAGCGCAGGATGGCTTGCGTGAGTTCCGCCGTAAATGCTGTTCCTCTGTCCGTGATGAGCACATCGGGGGCGCCGTGTCGAAGAAGAATGCACTCCACGAAAAATTTGGCCACTTCTGCTGCTGTTCCGTTCGGTAGGGCTTTCGCCTCGGCGTAGCGGGTCAGGTAGTCGGTCGCTATGATGATCCACTTATTTCCAGATGTTGACGTTGGAAAAGGGCCAAGCAAGTCCATGCCAATCTGCTGAAAGGGTCTTGAGGGAGGTTCAATGGGGTTCAGAAATCCTGCTAGTCGTGTGGGAGGGGTCTTTCGTCGCTGACAATCTCGGCATGTTTTCACATAGTGTGCGACATCGGCAGACAGTCGGGGCCAGTAATACTTGTCTTGAATGCGGCGGAGGGTGCGAGTAAACCCGAGATGTCCAGCTGTCGGCTCGTCGTGTGAAGCCTGTAGAACTTCTTCGCGGAGATAAGTAGGTACAACAAGGAGGTAGGCTGTTTTGTTCGCTGTAAAGTTCTTCTTCACAAGGACCTCATTCTGCACACAGAAAGAAGACAGTCCTCGCTTGAATGAAGCGGGGGGTGAAGAAACCTTGCCTTCCAGGTACTCGATGAGGCCTTTTAGGTTGGGGTCCGAGCGTTGCTGCTGAGCAAAAGAGCTTGCGCTGATGGGTCCCAGGAAGGCGTCCTCATCGTCGTCCAGCGGCGGTGCATCTACAGGGGCTCGTGAGAGGCAATCGGCGTCAGTGTGCTTGCGTCCGGACTTGTAAACGACGGTGACGTGAAACTCCTGGAGACGCAGACTCCATCGAGCGAGTCGGCCAGAGGGATCCTTCAAATTGGCAAGCCAGCAGAGCGCGTGGTGGTCGCTGACCACCTTGAACGGCCGTCCGTAGAGGTAGGGGCGGAATTTCGACGTAGCCCAGATGATGGCAAGGCACTCCTTCTCAGTGGTCGAATAGTTAGCCTCGGCCTTGGAAAGGGAACGGCTAGCGTATGCGATGACCTTCTCCAGCCCGTCACTTTTTTGAACGAGTACGGCGCCTAGTCCCACGCTGCTTGCGTCGGTATGAACTTCAGTATCGGCGTTTTCATCAAAATGCGCAAGGATCGGTGGGGACTGTAAACGACGCTGAAGTTCCTTGAAGGCTTCTGCTTGCGGCGCTTCCCATTTAAACGGCACGTCTGCCTTCGTCAGTTGGGTCAGGGGCTCGGCGATGCGCGAAAAGTTTTTCACAAATCGTCGGTAATATGCGCATAGTCCGAGAAATCTGCGCACTGCTTTCTTATCGGCCGGCGGTTGAAACTGTTCAATAGCGGCTGTTTTCTGCGGGTCTGGGCGTACTCCTTCCTTGCTAACGATGTGGCCTAGAAACAGCAGCTCTTCGTAGGCAAAGTGGCATTTCTCTGCTTTCAAGGTTAGGCCAGACGACTTGATTGCGTCTAGTACTGTTCGAAGTCTTTTGAGGTGCTCTTCAAAGTTCGAGGCGAAAACAACGACGTCATCTAAATATACCAGACAAATCTGCCACTTCAGGCCTGCCAGCACTGTATCCATTACTCGCTGAAACGTCGCTGGTGCGGAACAGAGACCAAATGGCATCACCTTGAACTCAAACAGCCCATCCGGAGTTATGAATGCTGTCTTCTCGCGATCTCTTTCGTCGACCTCAATTTGCCAGTAGCCGCTCTTGAGGTCCATCGATGAGAAATATTTGGCGTTGCAGAGGCGGTCCAGTGTGTCGTCGATGCGGGGGAGGGGGTAGACGTCCTTCTTTGTTATGTTGTTCAAGCGGCGGTAATCCACGCAGAATCGAAGTGCGCCGTCTTTCTTTCTCACTAGAACAAGCGGTGCCGCCCATGGGCTGTTTGAAGGCTGGATGACGTCGTCGCGAAGCATTTCTTCGACTTGGTCCCGGATGGCTTGTCGTTCTCGCGGAGACACACGGTAGGGGCTTTGACGGAGAGGTCGGACGTGTTGATCCGTTATAATGCGATGCTTGGCAATTGGCGTCTGTCGCACCTTCGGCGATGTCGAAAAGCACTCACTGTAGTTTTGAAGCAGATTGCGGATCTGGTCTTGTCTGTTCCGGTGCAGGGCTGGGTTGATGTCGAAAGTGGGCGAGTTCTCTTGGTCAGGCGGATCTTCTGCGGAGGGGTCGGAGAGGGCGAAGGAATCTCGTACGTTAGATATTTCGTCGTAGAAAGCAATCGTCGTTCCTCTGTTAATATGCCGGGATTCTTCGCTGAAGTTAGTCAGCAGTACTTCGGCCTGGCCATTGCGGAAATGTGCGATGCCTCTTGCGATGCTGATTCCTCGGTCTAGTAGCAACTGCATGTTCCCCTCGATGATGGCTTCAGTGTTTATGGCTTTCGTGGCGCCTACGGTCACGATAACGCTTGAACGGGGTGGGACGCTCACTTCTTCCTCCAGGACACTTAGGGCAACGTGATTTTCCCGAGTTTTCATCGAAGCGATGGCTTCGTCCGTCGAAAGCGTGATCAGCTTGGATCGCAGGTCGATGATCGCCTGATGCTCATTAAGGAAATCCATACCCAAGATCACTTCGCGGGAGCATTGCGGTAGCACAACAAAGGTCGCAGGATAGGTATGTCCTTTGACAGTCACTCGCGCTGTGCATTGTCCTGATGGCGTAATGAGGTGGCCCCCAGCGGTGCGAATTTGTGGGCCGTCCCAAGCCGTTGTGACTTTTCTGAGCTGCGCAGCGAATGTTCCATTCATCACCGAGTAATCGGCTCCTGTGTCGACTAGAGAGGTAACTTTCCGGCCGTCGATAGTCACTTCTAGGTCGGAGGTCCTGGCTCTTGCATTGCATGTCGCTCTCGGCGTCGGGTCACGGCTTCGTCGCGTATGCGAGTCACGGGTTGGGCGTGTGGTCGAAGCTACTCTGGGTGGCGGCGTCGATTTCAAGGTAGCTTGCGTCGTGGTCGAGGTTCTCATTGTGTGCGGCGTCGGTGCAGCGAGTGTCGGTTCTTCATGCGGCGTCGCTGGTGCAGCGTCTTCATGGGGCGTGGTCGGTGGAGGATCTTCGGCGTTTAGCTCGTGAGCAACCTCACCTCCAGAGGTTGCTGCCTTTAGTTTCCCCTACGGGGGCTGGGCGACCTTCCTCGTACCGCGGCTGCGTAGCTGCGGCGTGGCGACGCAAAGCGCGAGGTTGACGGCGATGGTGAGCGCGAAAAGCGGTTCGGCGTGTACTCTTCTCGACGCAGGTACTCGTCGATTTCGTGCGGACGTTGTCCGAAGCGTGGTCGTGGGGCGTTAACGGCTAATCCTCGAAGACCGATACGTCGGTACGGGCAGTGACGAAGAATATGGCCGGCATCACCGCAATGGAAGCACAACGGCCGATTGTCGGAAATCCTCCATGCGTCACATTTCCTGGGGCTTGAGCGTCGGTCATAGGCTGGGCGGGCGGGGTCTGGGAGGCGGCGTTGTGGAACAAGTGGCTCATCTCGGGGAGGACGTGGGGGTTCTCGTTGGGGCTGGGCAGTCCTTACTGCAGCGGCGTAGGTCATGGACTGGGGTTCCGTGGCCGTCGGGGTGCCGAGTGCCTGTTGCACTTCTTCTCTTACCACGTCCATCAGAGTCGCTGCTTGTGGCTGTGGGGAGGATGGCAGTAATCGGCGTAGCTCCTCTCGGACGATTTCGCGGATAACGTCCCGCAAGCTGTCGCTGGTGGTGGCCGGCGTGTCCGAACGGATTGCATAGGCAGAGGAAGGGCGGTTGTACTGCCGAGCTCGGACGTCGAGGGTCTTCTCAATCGTGCAGGCTTCCTGCATGAATTCTGCGACCGTTTTTGGCGGCTGACGGACGAGGCTGCCAAAGAGTTGTTCTTTTACGCCGCGCATTAAGAACTGAACTTTCTTTTCCTCGGTCATCCCGGCATCGGCGCGGCGAAATAGGCGCTTCATCTCCTCGACGTAGCTGCGGACGGGCTCATTCGGAAGCTGGATCCTGGACTCGAGGAGTCGTTCGGCTCTTTCTTTCCTCACGACACTGGTAAATACCTTCAATAGTTCTCTCTTGAATAGCTCCCATGTCGTAAGGGACGACTCGTAGTTTTCGTACCACGTGCGTGCGGAGCCATCCAATGAGAAAAACACGTGTCCAATCTTTGCCGCATCATCCCACTTGTTGAATGACGCCACGCGCTCAAATTGATCCAACCATTCTTCAGGGTCTTCGCCTAGGGATCCATGGAAAGTTGGCGGCACCCGTGGCTGCTGCAGTATGATCGGTGTCGACATCTTCGGCGAGGTTGCAGTGCTGGTAGCCGCGCTTTTGCGCTGTCTTGTGCGGTCCGGCAGTTTCCCGAACTCAGGCTCCTCTCCCTGGAGACGTCGGCTGGCTCGCTGAGCTGCTGGCTCGTCCTCAGGTGCGAAGCGCTCAGGGCTGGCTTCACGACTTGAAGGGGGCGTCCGGAACATGGAAGGCTACCCAGCACCTCCACCAGATGTCACGTAGTGGTGACGGCAGTCGAAGCAGCGATGAAGACGGACGAAAGGATCTTCTAAAAGAACTGTTTATTGGGCTGACTTGGACCCAAAATGGACTGAATCACTCGGCGGCGGCGAAGCGACAAGCGTGCTCGGCGGTCGTCGAACAGAATGCCCGCCGCTGTCGGCCGTGCTCAATTTAAAGCTGATAGCGAACATTCGAGATAAAGGGCGCAAAGTTACTAGAACATTCCGGAACAACGTAGAATCAGCTTTGCCTGGCTGCGATCAATCGAGATAAATCTAGTCGCGTCTTGCGTCGCAAACAAAGCGATAAGGTGGTGTCGCGGCAGATTTGAAAAACGAACAAACACTGGAAATATTCGCGGCAATATTATCGTCGCCACTACTGCAACTGCTCGAGTTCCGCGCAGCGCAAAGACATTTCGTATTGTGATTTTGGAGTAGCCCTGTGGTGCGCAACAGTAGCCACGCCCTAAAACACCGCAGCCAGAAGAGTAAAGAAGGAGTACTTTTTTTTCGTTACACCCTTCAAAGTTGAAGGGTGTGGGAACATCTTGACCTAGTTCGCTTACGTTGAAGAGAAAATAAGGAGCTATCGCTTTGGCTGCCCAGAGCCTTTTAGGAAGCATTGAAATGAGTTTATCAGATAGAGTAAGTAGTACAAAGTAGCAGCGCGTGAAAGTTCGACTTGAACAACTGCAACCTCTTTTCCCTAATTCGCGTCATCATGCGATGCTTCCATTACGTGCATACATAAACGTTCAATGCAGAGGTTTAACCAGGCAGACAAAACGTAGTTTCGTGAAGGTTTCGACACTCGCTGCCGGGCGAACTGGATAACTATTATGCTACGAATGCATGCGGTCGTTTTGAAGCGCCTGCTCCTGCCTTACTTTATCTACCCCCCCCCCCCTCGTTTCATCTCGCAAGTACTCCGACTGTACATCTACGCTCCAAACTTCTGAACAGAAGATAGGGCCATTAGCTACGCTGCTCCCTGACAGGGGTACTGCGTTTTACAAGATTGCTATCGTGTGTTAGAGGACGCTGTGAGAACTTCTATTTCAAGCGAAGCATTTTAGGTCCGGTGGCTCAATAGCAAAAAGAAAAAGAGGACGATAGTGGCTGCCATGGGCACTTGTCGCTATTCATGCATGAACTAACAGGGATCCTGATTTCGGTATAGCAGAAGGGCAACGGTGCAGACAGAATGGCGAAATACAAGCTTTGAGAAGATTGCTTTCACCAAAATGTGGGAGACGCCCGCGTGTAAGGTGCACGCTTTTGAAAAAATCGCTGATCAAACCACTGCGCAACATCTCTTCGTCTCAGCAATTCAGTACCTCCAAAGCGCAGTTCCCGGCACAGCCGCTGAACTGCACAGAGCACCAAGTGCACACTTGTAGTGAAATAATACACAAAAACATGAGCGCCTACAAATACACCGAGTGCCGAGAATCACGTTTTCAAGCTGTTTTCTTTAATCCTTGACGCTGAGCGGTACATGAAAGGCTTTTTTTTCACGCAGATTATGCGACCAGGCGAACGCGCACTGAGAGGATACTTTTCATCGTTGACCTCGCAGTTAATTAAGATATTTTGATGAACTTTTTATTTGCTGCAGTTATCCCGCATGTTTATATTGGAGGCATAGATGCGGTCTTATTTTTAGACGATACCTTTATTCCCTCAGAATTCTCGTTGCACGCTTGTGTTCAGTGTGTTCGTTCCTTTGCAGTTTGTCGGGAAGGTTGCATTCCGATAAGCAGCATCAGCGCCTAAGGTCGTCGTTTCGAACATGAACACCGCGGAAATATTGTCGTCATCTCAGATGTCATTGCAGCCTGCACGGGTACAAAGAAAACAAAACATCAAAGAAACAACGAGAACTTACAGCGGATAAAAGCAAGGGTACGTAACCCTAATGGTTGACAAAGATGTCCAGCTGAGAGAATAGGCTGCAGCTATTGCCAACCGTGGCGCAGCAATGCGGGTGAGCTAAACGGACTGCTTACAAATTAACAACCCGTCTACGTCGCAAGGACCATAGTAATGATTTTCTTGCAGACATTGTTTCCCTGCCATACTCAGCTCAATCAACAGATCGATATAGGAACCGCATAATCCGCTCTTCCAATTCCCGTGCTTCCTAACCATACTTGAGCACAGCCTAAGCCTCGACTTGAGGAAGGCGGGGCAAATGCGAGTCACAACCAAACGGCGTATTCGCCCGAAAGCGAAATGATTGGCAGCGAGAAGTGAACATAAAACAAAAAAGGGAGGAAAGAAACGGAGCCGTCAGAAATCAAGGCCGGAATAATGCTAGGAGGGGGAGGCATCGGTGACCACCGCCACCACCACAGGTGTCCGCCGGCTGCATGCCAAGCGGGCGCAGCCAGGCGTCCTCGCAGCGGCGGACGGCGCCGCGCTCTCACAACTGGCCAAATTTGATAGTCCCTACGTGAGCCTCGTGCGAAACAATCCTCTCGTAATAAGATCAACGGCGCGCGACCGGCCCACCCCTCTCTACTTTCTTCCTTCGCTGCCCGCGCACGGAGGACGTATGCAGATAAATACATAGGCACGTGGAAATACACACACACACTCACATACGAATTTCCAAACGTGTACACGCCGCGATGAGAAAGCAGGTCACTTCCGCCGCGTGCGCGGGCCCCGGGCTGTTCTGAATGAGGAAGGAAAGCGGAGAGAAGGAAAGCAGGTACGTGACCACCGTTAAGCGCAATATGGGATCGCTCTTGCGTCCCGGCGCAGAGGTGGCAGCAGCAGCAGCAGGAGTGTGGCACGCGCTCTCCCTGTCTCCGCTGTCCCGTGAAAGCGGCCCCCGAAGTCTACTTGCCTCCGATATTCATAGGAGGCGATAAAGGGAGCCGTGCGTAACAACAGCAAATGCGGACGCGCTCGCCGGAGGAGAGCTGACCGGGGTAAACACGCCAAGACTTACGAGCGCGCTCTGAGAGGTCCCCCGCCCCTTCCGTTTTCTACGCTGGAGGCCATCGGAGAAGCGGCGAGCGCACTCATTGGAACACCGGAGCCGGTAACGGCAAAGAACGAAGTTTTAGGGGGCCGGCGGAAGATGGCCCCTCTCGCCTGAATCACGAGGTACGCCGCGGGGCCACACGAAGCGAGGACGAGGGAAAAGTAAGGGGGGCTAGTCCTCGATAATTTGCGCCTGGCGCACGTCGCAAGCACGCATTTTCGGTAATGCGCCGGAGACATGCGGGAAGGTATAAAACGAAAGGGGAAAAAAGGACAGGCAGGAATAGGCAACGAGATCGCAGCGCTAAGTAGCAGTTAGCGGAAAAAAAGCGGCATAAACGTGAGATGCCTATTATCTAGCAGTAAGCGAAGGCAATCGGCACAATGTAGCGGGTAAAAGTCAATTTAGTTGTAAAGAATTTCTGACTGCTTCAAGAACCAGAGAGAAAGAGGAGTGCGAAGAGTGATAGTGTCCATCGACAAAATCAGTATTGAGACATTTATGTTGCTTCACAATTTTTGTGATAGAAGATGGCGCTGTTTGCGCGGCACCTGCGACTACTTTTTCGCGTTAAGTAAAAACAAGCAGCACACACTGACTATAAGAATCACGCAGGTAAATACAGGCTCAGAACGCTGACGAAGGTCGGCTCTACGATTGTGCAATCTGAGCTAGAAATTTAAAAAGAAAGGCTATCTGGGAGCTAGGAAAACCACTTTCGAAAACTGTCTCAAACATTTCTCTGCACGTATAGCTAGTACACCTCGTTCGAGAATCGCAAGAAGGGGCGTAGCATGCTAAATGTTACAGGCATATTCAGACATATTCAGAATTTTTTTTTAAGAAGAGAACTCGCATAACTGACCTGCGCTTGATACTGATGACTTACGGCTGCAGATGTTTTGTCAGAGACAGCAGCCTCCCATGTAATGTGTTGTGTTTCAGTTCACTGTTCCACTTGCATGTTTCAATTACTGCAAGAGGAAATCCTCCTCTTACTCTCCGCCTGTGCAGGTCTCACGGTCAGTTTTCTTTGTTGCGTAGATAAAACCTGCTGGATTCCCAGCCTCAAAACTTAATTTGTGTACAGCCATTTCGACAGAGCGACATGGACCCGGAAGGTTAAATTATACCGCCGGCAATAAATGTGAAACACACTGTGACTCCTAACCCTGTTCCCAAGCCTAGTTTAGTGAGAAATCGTGGCGGGCACCTTTACCGAAATATGCCAACAGCTGCCTTGTGAAAGAAGCGAGAGTCAGGTTCAGGCGACAGGTTTATGAAGCTGTAAACCACAGCAGCCACTACTCGGAGGGAGGGAGACAATCCGTCTTCCTTGTCCCGTCTCTCGCGCTGTTTCTCAAGATGAACTCGCAGAAACTAGCCCAACTGTCTACGCTTGTGCATTAAAATATTAACAATGTAATAATTATCAGAAATAGTTTAAAACTAACAGCCAGCCTGCTTCCACAAGACTGAAACATATTTCGCTGCTGCGAAGCATCGAACGAGGATTCTTTTCTTTCAAAATTCTTCCACAAGACAAACATATTTCGCTGCTGCGAAGCATCGAACGAGGATTTTTTCTTTCAAAATTCTTCCACAAGACTGAAACATATTACGCTGCTGCGAAGCATCGAACGAGGATTTTTTTCTTTCAAAATTCTTCCACAAGACTGAAACATATTTCGCTGCTGCGAAACATCGAACGAGGATTTTTTTATTTCAAAATTCTTCCACACGACTGAAACATATTTCGCTGCTGCGAAGCATCGAACGAGGATTTTTTTCTTTCAAAATTCTTCAACAAGACTGAAACATATTTCGCTGCTGCGAAGCATCGAACGAGGATTTTTTTCTTTCAAAATTCTTCCACAAGACTGAAACATATTTCGCTGCTGCGAAGCATCGAACGAGGATTTTTTTCTTTCAAAATTCTTCCACAAGACTGAAACATATTTCGCTGCTGCGAAGCATCGAACGAAAATTTTTCTCTTTCAAAATTCTTCCACAAGACTGAAACATATTTCGCTGCTGCGAAGCATCGAACGAGGATTTTTTTCTTTCAAAATTCTTCCACAAGATTGAAACATATTTCGCTGCTGCGAAGCATCGAACGAGGATTTTTTTCTTTCAAAATTCTTCCACAAGACTGAAACATATTTCGCTGCTGCGAAGCACCGAACGAGGATTTTTTTCTTTCAAAATTCTTCCACAAGACTGAAACATATTTCGCTGCTGCGAAGCATCGAACGAGGATTTTTTTCTTTCAAAATTCTTCCACAAGACTGAAACATATTTCGCTGTTGCGAAGCATCGAACGAGGATTTTTTTCTTTCAAAATTGAACATGCCGTAGAGAAATTTTCGCCACAAGAGTACGTTTCAAAGAATAATACACGTATACATCGCAGGCTACACAAAATTCATATATAAAATCCTTAGAAGAATATGATTGTCCCAAAAAAACCGTTGATATGCAGAAAGTTCATTTTTTAAAGCCTTTCGTTGCAGTATTTTCCTGTCGATTCGAAAGCATCAGTCACGGTTCCTAACGGTACCTCTTCTCTGAATACGCAATGTCGACAAGTTTTCGCCGTGCTGTGCACTCCCCAGAGACGTTCAGACAATTTTTCACAAGATGCAAGCTGAATTCTTGCGAATAAGACAATTAATATTCGTGCCATTCTTTTCCTCCTGCTGTTTTATTATCGCGCATGCTGCGACAACTTGCCTAGCATCTCTGAAAACATTCCCCTGCCTTAAGTCCATCATATCGCTATTTTGAAAGCCGCCACTGTCAAGATTACTAAGCCGCGTTCTTGTCTTAGCGTTTTAATTTGCATGCGCTCCTCTCCTCGTGCATCTCCTGCGCTTGGAATTGCAGGCCCGCTGTTTCCCAGCGGCAGGTTTCGTGCAGCCGTTTTGTGCTGCACGCTCGGGGACCGCAAATTCCGGGTTATCGGCAGCCCGCAGACACGTCACTAGCCGCTGGTGATAGCGGTAATTTTTATTTCCTAGAAAATGAAGCGCCCTTTTTTCCCACTTCACTATTGCTGTGATTTGCATCCTCTTAATGATCTTTATGTCAGGAAAATATGGAGGAGGGAATCGAATTCACTGAAAGTTGGCTGTGGGCGCCAAGCTTGGTTAAAGCGCCACTAGCAGCCTGGCCAGTGCCGCATAAGTTAAGTAATGTCATTTAGCGACGTTTTCAATGTGAGGCAGGCATCTGAGTCAATAAACCAGAGTCGGAGGTCTCGTCGGGAGAAAGCTTCTTGCCGTTACCAAGATATTGCCGTTGCCAAGATAAATGCCGAGTGCCATTTCGTGTGTCTCATTTCGGCCGCCATCCGGTCGGCTACAGCGAGCGTCGATTGTGAGCGAGCTTCGCCTGATTCTATTGAGCCTCAAATGGCAAATAGGTTCGCATATAAGTCGCCTTAATGTTTTTAACGTGTCATGTCACCGGCCGTGCAGCGCACCAAGTGATAGGAAAAACTACCTTCAAAACAAATTTTGCTAAGTTGTGTAGTTGTTGGAGTGCCATTCTTTTCCTTCACGTTTCCTTTGTTAGCTATGCTGTGTGACTTGTTTATGGAGTGAGAGTAATGCCGCAACTTTAATTGCGTTTTTGTGCTTGACATGCTGGCTTGATGTGTTGCTGATGTGCTCACGTTCAAGTTTTATGAACTTTAGGGCTTTTTTTTGTGCAAATTTAGTAATTGGCTGGGTGCATGTCGTGTTGTTAGATAACAGACGTTGGAGTAACTTTCACAGCACGCGGTTCAGGATCACTGGAAGGCGCCTTCTGCGCCTGCCAACTTCTCTGAATACTGGTGAAGATGCCTTCGCGCAATGTGACATGAATTTCGAGCCTCAGCTGTAACGGTTATGAATGTCAGGTGTTTCAATTTATTCAATTGCAGAGTATTCTTTCCAAACCTGGCAAAAGATACTTCGGTGTGGTCTGTGTAGGTGGCTAGGGCGGCAAGGTGCATATTTAAGTCACTAAGTGCAAATTATAGGTGAATAATTAAGTAATATAAACTAATTAACCGTGTTTAGTTTTTCGTTTAACGGGCAAGAATACATAGCGAAATTGAAGGCCGCCAAAATGAAGGTGAGCTAAGTGTTGAAAAGGTCGGAATCGGCATTGTGGTTACAGACATCGAGCGTAAGAAAAGCGCTTTTGAAAACTTGTTACGCTGGCTTTTCCACGTTGCACATTGAGTAATTGGCTTCCCTCAGATATTTATTGCACGAAATACTTGCCCAGTTCACGTGTTTTATAACGTAGAAAATATTGACGTTGTTTCCATGACGACATCAAATGAAGCGACGCCATTTGACGAAACTGAAACGGAGAAAAGCCTACCTGAGGGGCATTCGAAGGCATCTTTTTCGCGTTGGACATCTCGAACCGCGTTGACGACTCGGAAATTTCGAAAAGTGGGCTCACTTTCGATATATGTGACCACACTCGGCTCGGTATGGCACCACGAACCGCCACATACCTGCAGCCGGAGGGGTTGCCTTCAAACTGTCCCTGTATCACATAAGTGGCCCCTTCTGCTTGGCTTTCCTCGCCCTTGTCTTGTTGGCGAGACATTCGATCATATGACCTTGTTCTGCGATGACGTCGCTTCATGCAGCTCGTAACAACGAGGTCTTTGGGGTGGAGAAGGTGAGATCTGAGTAAAATAGCTAACGTTGTAAAAAAAAGAAAGAAAACAAAAACAGAACGTTTTATAGCTTCGGGCGCCTTCGGTTCAGTGGAATTAGCATGGTAGAGTACTCAGTTTTAATAAGCCCTTGAAAAGCAGTTGCTGCACAGAAAACGGCGGCGCGACAAAGCGTTCTTGCATTCTTAATACTTTCGCAGTCCTGCACCAACGTCTCCCCGTTCCGCTGCGAAAAAGATGCACGAGCCCCTGGGATGAGAAAGAAAAGTAACGACCCGTCAGCCTGAGCGCCAATCGAGACAACCCTCCAAGCTTCCAGCGCACCCCAAGGCTTTGCGCTGGCTGCGCGAGCGGCAGCAGTGGCCGAGCCAGGCGGCAAAGGCCTCCGAAGCACGGTCGTTGTTGTCAAGCCCTGACAAGATCAACGCAGAGTCAAATTTCCTCGGGAGGAGACGCAGCGATAGATGCGCTCTTCATGTTTTATGCAGCGTCGACATCTCTCACCGGGGTGTCACGGCTTGTTCGGAGGCGCCCGTGATAAAAGAAACGAGCCCTATACGTATACCTCATGCAGCAGGCAAAAGGCTGGCTTCAGCGTGACTCGCGTGACACACACGTGAGGTCGGCTGGGGGCTAGAGCGAGGAACAATGAAGCGAGGCAAAGAGAAGCAGTAGCTTCGTCAAGAGCACGATCTGCCCGATTGATGGCGGCGATAAAGCTTTTGTCGTGTAATAGAGTCAATACTCCTTTTCTTTTTTCCTTTTTTGCGCTCGCATAAAGGTCGACGCTCTCTGGTTGTCCGTGCATTGTTTGCCGAAGATACGGAGCCTGTACGACATGCACTGTGCGCGTCTAATGCACCCTATGGATGAATTAAAGAGAATGTGCTGTGACCTAGCTCAACTGCGAGCCAGACCGTGCCCCACCCAGAACGAGCGAGGAAACGCGCCGCCTTAGGCAGCTGTCCCAGTGGTTCAACGCGTTGCTTTTTATCCCTGCGACTGTACAGAGTGCAACGTATGAATATTCGATTGGAACAGCCGGCCGCATTGGATCAAAACGCAAAAGCAAGAAGTGCGAAGGGAGAATCTAGAATCGCACCGCTGACGAAAAAGGAAGGATCTGTAGATTTGATGTCCTTCCACATGTTCATTAACGCTGTCGTACGTGTTCCTGACTTTGGGGTACAGCTTTCGTGCCGAGAGGGCCGACAATTAAGTTTCGTTTCTTTATTCAAGTGCAGTGCAATGCCAGCACCCCACTGGCAAAGTTTAAACGAGGATAATATGCAGTATTAAATACTAAAAAGTTACCAGTCTCTTCTTACCAACTTTTCAAGTGGTGGCTTCGGAACAGTGTCTGTTCACTAGTTTTGCCACCTCGTGGTGAATGATAGAAAATTAACGCCTTTGCGCTATCTGCAAAATACAATATACGACGCTATCGAAGGTCTGATTCGAGAAACTTTTTGTTTGAGCAGTGCAGCGTTAGCCCACTCCGCGACAGCGCGACGCATAGGTTTGTGTGGATGCTTTGGCTTATAGGCCTACAGCGTGAGATATGGAAACAAAGTTGTGAAAATGCGAACTTCGGACAATTTTCCTGCTTGTTTCGACAAACATGGCATTGAAGAGTTCATATCCCAGCCCCTGTTCTATTTGGAGCAGCTGGAATAAAGCGATTGGAGCTGTAGATTAATCAAAAAACGCGTTTTGGTCACCAAACAGGGCACTAAGTTTTCGTCTTATTCATTGTTTTGGAACAAGTTTTTTGGTGAGGCATTAAGAGGTTCCTTGGCCTTTGGCCTCAGCGGAGGATCTCCAAGAGTCTAAGTGCTGTGGAAAAACTAAATCCGTTATCTTTAAGATTACTTATACCAAAACACGCGATTTGTTCCACTGAACTGCCGTAGTCCACAAGGCTTAGCAGCACCAGATGAGAGGCGACCCAGATTTCTGATAACACCTTTATTTTATGGTGAAACCTGAATATACCATCCACTCTGTTTTTTTTTTTCCTCCCGAGCAAGGTTTTCAAAATCAGTTGAAACCGGATTTCTACCCAAAAAGGCACTATCAAAAGACTGTACTTTGCCAGTGGAAAAAGCTGAAGGCACTACAGCGAAACTAGCGCCTATCTTGAACCCATTCTTGATCCTCTTTTATGTTTTGTTGATTTTATTATCAATTATGTCTGCAATCCTCGACATGGCTTAACCCAAGGATAAGCTTTAAATGTACCTGCCACAAGTGCGCAGAGAGAAAAAATGTGCTGACCGGACATCTTATTTGCATCAATGTACGGAGCACTATCTGTGGTAACGATTCTACACCCCAAAGCTGTCGTGTTTTTCACAGCGGTGATGTAATGTTCACAAATCTCTCATCTTTTGCGTCTCAAAAAAAGCAGCAAATCAGCCTGTGAGTCGAAGAAGATCTTAGGATGGCGCTCGTTATCAGTAATGTGGCACAGATCCCGGCAAGCGCCTCTAAGTCTATGACCTATTGTACTAGAAGTCACTTTGTTTTTCTTTATTAACAAAACGCACATAAAACGTACTGGATTTTCTCACATTATTTAGGTTCCAAGTGATCTTCCGCACATGTCAATAGAAGCAGCGTCCATGCCTCGCCTAACGTTTGTTTTAGAACCATTCAAAGTTTAAACAATGGTCTTTATACTGCTTTATACACCACAGGAAAGACTGGACGTCGAAATTCTTGCTTTGGCGTCGGCGTTTTTAGAGGGGCTTTGAAGTACTCTTTGTTGACACTGCACTTTCTCTGTCTCCGAGTCTTATCCCTTTGTCCAGGAGACTGCTAGCTCGCCACAAGCTTCGCAACAATGCCCTTGCAGGAACGACCACCCACGAAACCTTCGGCCAATGATGCCTCAGTGTTGCGCATCTTTTCGTTTTATTTTTCGATTATGGGCTCGGGAACATATTCCTTGCTCCTATCGGACAGGAAAACCGGCCACTTGGTTTATTTTATTCATATAGACGTCAATTAAGCCACTCTGTCATAGCATACAGCATTTAGCATGGCAAGCGATTCAAAGAATTACAAATATGGACCTTCAGGGTCTTAGCTGTGTACTAATATTCAGTAAAACGCAAAACCACGCCTTCTCTCTCGCCTGTGCTCTTAACCGAACAGTAGCCATTGCACGTGGATGTTACGCGCACAAGAGAACTCCATGCAGTTATTTGATTATTATTTCTCGATGAAATCTGTATCTACGTTTATTTAGTCCTTTTCAACTACTCATTGACATCCAGCAACACGCAGCCATACAGCTAAGCTTTTTATCGACTGGCTGACAACTACAGAATGCTTCATTTAGAAAATACAAAAAGCGTGCTAAGCAAACAGTTAGCACATGCATATCCCATTAACGCATAATGTCAGGGTCGAAGGCATTCTCTAGCGAATACCGATGATAGGCTCATCGTTCAACGAATATATCCTTAAAGCGAGGAACCCTGAGAGGTAAAAGCATCAGTTATCTTGTGAGTATACGCTTCCTGTGCTCCGACATGTCCGTTCATTATGACCACTTGCGAATGAAAATGATGAGCAAGCATGTTTAAAACTAATATTTCCTTTTTGTGTTTTAATGACGTGAAGAAACAAACAGCCGCAGTTGGCGACTATGCTTTTCGCTTTCTTACTCGAGCATTGGCTTCTCCCGTCAGTGGTCGCGACTGATAGCAAGGAGGCAGTGCAGATAGCCAACTCTGCTATTAAAGACGGCGCTGACCATTCAGTGGATCGGAAGAATGAATCCAGAAAAGCGGTACCGACTCTTCACGCCAGACCATTTTTTTTTATAACGTTCTGCGTTAAATTAAACTTTTCCAATGGTCCTCGCAGCTTGTGACTAATGAGCCAACCCACAAAATCCGGGCGCCGTAAAAATAAAAGCTTTGGAATGCGGCTCCCAACTTGACTTCAATTTACATACCCGGTAATTCTGGAAAACCGCATTTTTCAATGAACAGTTGTTTATGAACGCCATTTTTTACATATCGTAAGATTCCAGTAAAATAATGAATTTAACCGCAGATTTCTTCTCAGCAGGATTGTAGTTTTTTTTGCTATTAAAGTTTTACTATTGGTTTCTGGTTGGCTCTTTTGGTTTTATAGGGCAATTTGAGCTACTCGATGCGAGCGAAGGACTAATTTTAAACTAAAAATTTTGCTAGACAAAAGAAGATTAAAATATTACCTTCAATATTATTATAACAATACCTTACAATATTCCACAAGCGCCTCACAATTAATACTAATGTACAGGAATCCTGGACATATGGGCCACGCGGATGGCACTGGCGTTGTAATCTAGTCGTGCTGGAGGCTTTCAAGCGAAAGCCTTGCAACAAGGAGCCACCACCATGAAGGTACATCAAGCTGAGCGATTTCCAGGGCATCAATGGACCGCCGTCGCTAAAATGCTAACACAAGGACTTCACGCAAGAAGAAAAAGTGAAGAAGCACCCTGCTTGCCGAATGGAAACGCTGGCATGATTTCTGGGTTTCTCACTTGCTGCGGTTCTTAACAATGCCTCCTGAGCTAACGGACAGAATAATATACGCGAGAAGGACCGGCAGAATGGTACAGGGAGCCCAGAAGCGGATCTGGATACGTTCATCGCCGTGTTTTAAAGGATTCTAGAGTGGCAGATGCTTTTTACTCTCCTTATATTTAGAACCGCGCATTGTGTTAACCTAGCGTTACATCTGCCAAGAGTTAGTGCAGCCTTATTCTCTCTGCACGGAAACGGACGCGATGCTAATGGAGTTATTACTGCGACGTCTTGATTTGGCAAAGTCTTTCATGAGCATCAATGAAAAAAAAGGTGGATAGACTTAATGGGTTGTTAATATTATATTTCATTCAGTTCTATTGGTGCTAGCCGCGCGTGTTTCGTCATTACGCGTACGTCATTACAACGAAAATATCCCGCCAAGAAAGACAAAAATTCCTGGTTTTCACCTTAAAACCCAAAGTCGGCAACACATGAAGGTACCACTGAACTACTGGTAGTGATCAGAAGCAGCCGTGCGCTTTGAGTGTCGCAACTGCAACTGTAATGGAACCGGAACATTATCGCCAAGTGTTAGCCAGCAATTGAACTATGAGAGGCACGTGCTAAGCTGGTTGCGTAACACACAACCACTGGACGCTGCCAGTGCTGCGTGAAACGTTTGCTAGACGACCATTCCCTTGAGAAGATGAGCGTTGCGCTAAGGTCACTGCCACATTCGCAGAAGCGCCGCTATGGCGGATGAGGTAAAGATGGGATGGCCGTAAAATCACTTGGCAATTGTGAAAGAAAGTGTTAGGGTTTTGACGTAGTTAAACGGAGTATACTTGCGCAAGCACGGGTTCAGCCTAGTTGGCTCATATGGTTTCGCTCTGCAGAGTCGTCGGCACGTCTGGCGACGATATCAGGCTCAGGTTAAGTTCTTATCGAGGCTTAGTTAATCTGATCTGTCCGCGCCGCAAATGGAAGTTGATGAAGACGACGGTGTGCAATGCACAGCGCGAGAGTGTGTTTCAGTTTAATAGAAGGCGTGATGGGCTGCGGTGATAGTATGGTGCTCTCGTGCAGTGGCCAGCGAAGCTGATCTGTTCGCGTCGCCGCGGGCTCGAAACCAAGTCGAGGCAATATTTTATTTCTGCATGGGTTGTTGCTATGATAGGTTTTGCCAACGTCATCCTTCTATTGTGTGCACCTGGCGCGACACTCCTCCCAACTTACCCAAGCTTACCAGAGTTATTACGAGGCTGCACACAGGATTCTTGGTTGAAACCGTGTTAAATAGTGTTTTCGCACTACAAGACATTGCTCTTGTAATGCAGAGAAATGTCACTTTGCATGCACTGCATATAAATGGAGTGGCCGCTGCTGTTTTAACTAGTTACTACAATGACAGTTGTGCGATGGACGTTCACTAGGCCTTAAGCTGTTGTACGTTGGCGTAGCACGTCGCAATCAATACCTGCCAGTGAGAACGAAAATTGTACCCTGGCGGGCATCGGCCATGGGGTTGGGCAGGCGGTGGTCTCGAGATTATAGTGTCCGGAGTCGTGTTACACAGGTGGAACCGGTCCATGTTGCTTTGACAAAGCACTCTCGTCGCAGTCTATCAATCAATAATCAACCAATAACTAAATCAATCAATCAGTCTGTCTATCTGTATGTATAAGCATTTTTGTGTGCGTTTTGCATTCGGAGTGACTGACAGCAATTCTCTAATGATGAGTGGGTGTTGCCTGCAGTTGCGCTCAGTTTTCGCAAATTTTGCTTAGCGTTGTCAAACCGCTTTGCCTCACCGCCACATAGGAATTGGAAAAACAAATAGAGCAAAACTTGACGGCATTACTTTAAAAACCTGAATACACTCCTACTTATTCTTATGCGGTTGGCGTGCAAGGTTTGGTTGAAATCATTAATGTCACGAGAAATCAAGATAAACTATAACATCCATAAGCTCGCTTTGGCGTGCGTGGCTGTAATCTGCAACTTTGCGTGCCTCTCAGTTCCTTCCGAACAACTCCGTCTTCCTACGCTTCTCGCGCCGTCCTGCACAGCGCAGCTACATAGCACGGAGAAACGCGTCGCCAACTTCGCCGCATTGCGCATAGGTCGCATAAGGCGGGCTCGGGCCGGTAAAACTCACTATTGCCTCGATTATGTCGGGACGACGCCAACACTCATAACAAGATATGGACGGTGAACTGCGGGTCATCGTGGCAAACCACGTGCTGAGAATTTTAGCCCCTTCCCCGCCCTTTCTACCCTTCTATAAGTGCCACACACAGGGCGAGCTGCACGCGTACCTAGATGAGGCAAACAACCATACGGTGGCAGCAAACCCAATCATGAAACTCGCAAGATCAGGGACCAATCAGGGGACAGGCGAATCGGTTGTCCCCTACGGACGCACGGGAAGGGGCGCTCAGCGCGGGAAGGTGGGGACTGTTTGCGCCCGCGCGAAAGCGGGGGAGCGGGGGTCGCACCTTTTCTTGCGGTGCGCCCACGCGCGGCCCCGCAAAATCCCGCTTTGCCTCCACCTCCGCTCCCGAATCGCTCCAGGCGATTCGGGACGCGGCTAGAGGCAACGCCGTGAGAGGCGTAATCACTTAATCACCGCTAATGCGTTTTACGCGCCCGACTCGCCGGAGACGCGCATGTCGCGTCTGCCCGGCCATCGATCAAGCCGGCTCCCCAATCGGGAGGCCGGACATCGCAGCGCGTCCTCCCACAGGCCGCCGACTCAGCGGGGCTTAATTCTTCCGCTTACAACACGCGTCGTCCGACTCGGGGACGGCTGTCTTCCGCGCGTAGCTGCGCGGCGCTCTCACGTCGCCGATGGAAGGGGGGGTAGGACCGAGATCGCAGCCGCTCTGTCAGGTTCGAGCTGTTATCCCCGAGGTGGGGAGCAGAGCGCTGCGACGCAGAGTGCGTCACGCGTCTCTACGAGACAACAAGCACACCGCTATTCTTGGCACACGAAGGCTGGCCGCTGGTTGCGCATCCTGAGCTCTTTGCGTCGATGAAAGCGAGGTCAAACGTCTTCGCCATCCCCTGCGAAATGTTCAGTGCCTCGGCGCCAGTGAAGATATGCTAAGTGCAGGAAATTGGCAGCTGTCGTTGCACTGGATCCGCTCTGCCTCGAGTGATATACGAACGAAGCCCACACTTAGCGCAGTTAGTAAGCATGAGAAGAGACGATCCTGACTCTATTTGGGGGTTTCTTTAACTTCTTCCTGGATAATATTATCAGATACCTGGTTTTATGATAGCTAACGGAATCGGAAATGAAAAACGGGACATCGAAGCAACTGGGTCTTTCAGCGTCTCGAAACACGAAATAGGGCACCTCAAATAGCCATTCACTTGCTAGCAACATCGTTGTCTGTTTGCATTGGGCATTGTGCAACTTAACCAATATCTGCGCTGCCGCCGCAACAAAAAACAATAAAAAATAAGACAGTTCTAAATGTTTGTGAACAAATACAAAACGTATATTGGGTATTGAGGGAAAAAAGTATTCGCTGCGAATTTCTGCTGCCTATCTGCGCTGCCGCCGCAACAAAAAACATTAAACAATAAGACAGTTCTAAATGTTTGTGAACAAATACAAAACGTATATTGGGTATTGAGGGAAAGAAGTATTCGCTGCGAATTTCTGATCCTGGTCTCCCAGACTTCACACAAAAAAGCAACCTCCCGCAGGCGTTCGCTTTGAATTGTATACGTCAGACGCTAGTTTTGGAAGACAACCAAGTATACTGGACGTAGGCTTCCCGCTCTCAAATTGCGTGTAATAATTCTTTTAGCACGTTATAAGTTAGTGAAGCTCAGAACTGGCACATGGCCATTGAAAAACGCCTCTTCCGAAACATTCCCGCGTGAGTTAGAAGCTACAATGGCATCCAGACTGGAACGACTGACCTCCGCACATTTTCTGAACACTCCCTTGTGCAGCCCATCTGAAGATATGCTGGTCAAACCTCACAGTGTTTCGACGGAATCACACAATGAAGTTGCTGACGCATGAAGAAATCGCCAGAACAAGATTTCAAAATGTCCGCTGCTTTTCTTCGCAGATAATTGGCATGCCGCCTTGTGCAAGTGCGCGTATTGCTTTGGCCAGAACCTTGAGTTGACGCTGCAAAAAAAGGGCTCACGGTCATTTACTTGAATTTCGAAGCAAATGCCGCCTATAAGACTCCACTGATACTTGGAAGCCCATTTAAGAGAATCCAACTAGTAAGTATTAGTGCTAAAAAAAAATGTCGCCTCTACGGATACATCGCGAACATTGAGCAGAAGAGATGTCGAGTGGACAGAAAAGCATTTTTTTTGCCTGTTTCATTTTTTTGATAACTTCAGAACATGACAATCAACACAACCGAGACCCTTGCGCAGGAAACGCAGAGCCGGCGATGGCCGCTTCTGGCGCAAGTTCTTTTTTTCCTGTAGCTCGCAACGACAGTGCGCCTCGCTGAGTGGAGCTCTTAGTTTGCTGATAGATCTATCACTGCGTGAATGGGTACCGATGGGCGCTGAGAGGCCGGGGTACTCGTATGAGCAGTTACAAAACCGACTCCATCTACGTTCCCGGGGCTGCTACCCATCTTTTGCGACGTCACTCACATTGACCGATTGCTGGTTTCTATGTATTGCACAGATAAGAAAGTCTCCAGCCCGCCTTCGATCTGGAAGACGGGGCAAAGTGAGCAAGCGTCCAGCAGGCGCGTGCAGTGTTTCGTAAGCACTTACGCGGGTGAAAGTTAAAATTACTTACCAAAAGTGCTGTCAAGGGCAAGATTTCGGGCTCGTTTTTTTGTGGGCTTATTTTATCAATCGTAATAAATGTATACTTGTATGTACACAGCTAACCAAAAGCAGACACAAGCGGGACGTAAGCATGGAAGTACAAAAGGCCGCTCCAGCTATAAACCTTCGTTGAGAGCAAGAGGGAGCGCCCAGCTAAGGAAGGGATACAGTGTCACACTAGGTAAAGCAGTTGTCTACTCCTTTATCGCACTGTTTAATTAACGCCGCTGTGAAGCAATGAGGCGCATTCGCACGCAGGCTCTTTGAAGATGTGTTAATGTGGCAGTAATCATAAAGTGTCTACAAAATTGCCCGTGTAGTGAGTGCTGCAAATCCTATTAAAAAAATAAAAAGGTCAGCTTCGCACTGCCTAAGCAGCGTTTTGTAAAAATGCTTTCTGCGATTCCCCCCTTCTTTGGCCTCATCGACGCTTGCAGGACCTGCCTTTCATACCACTGCTGGTAACGGGCACTGACTGCTAGCTACCAGTCCTGAGATCATGGGCGAAGTCTATTTGTAATATAGAGAAAAAACAATCCAGAAAATAACTGCCACAAAATGCAGTGGTGGTTTTCAGTCGTGATAATTTGGGTGAAATTTACGGCTTACTTCTTTGTGAGAGAATCTCATCACCGTTCTCGGGTCATGACGTACTAAGAATTTGTGATTTATTATTTCAACACCTGCGAAATAATTTACACTGCCTGCTACGTTTCTTTTCAAATGATGTAATGCCATTACAACTGCTTTAAGTTTAGCTGGTTGGCTGTTTTAGCTTGTCTATGTATATTTTTATGGATTAGAGGGTTACTGCATACTGTTCGTGACCTAGGTTGGTAAGGAACTAGATTGATAATTTTGAATAATTATCAAGTACTGCAATGTTGCCTCAGCTATATCGATTCTAAGTAACGCCTTCCACGTGGAGAGTCAATTTATATTCTTTTTATGCCCACTCATAGAAATCCCCCAAGGAAGATTACGAAGAACGTCTTAATGAAGATCATTATAATTTTTAATCGCAAGGCAGTAACAAATGAATTCGTATACAGTGTACATTATCCTTATGAGGCAGGTGTTTGGAAATTCGCAAGCTGTGAAGCCAAGTTTTCCTTTTTCATGCAATCCGTTCATGCAATCCGTGGATGGATTAAGCTGCTGACGTACGTTACTTCTGCCAGTGCAAAACCAGCGCATTAGACGTGACTGGGTCATAAATTCCTGCGTTACATTTTTCAAACCGGGCTCACGCGCTGACTTCCTAATCCTACCACGATGCTTTGGGGTGCTCCATTCATTAATACGAGACAATCTTGTTTACGCAGTTTAATATCCTGAGAGTATGGTTGCATTTCGAACTGTTTCGGGGGCGTAAAAAACAACTGGCATTTTCTTAATAAAGAAAATTTTAGGTTAATTCGTCTTTTTTTTTTTACAGCCACGAATTATGTGTAACCGACGATAATAACCACCATCATCAACCTGACTACGCCCACCGCAGGGCAAAGGCCTCTCCCATCTCTCTCCAATTAACCCTGTCCTTTGCCAGATGCGGCCACTGTATCCCCGCGAACTTCTTAATCTCACCCGCCCACCTAACCTTCTGCCGGCCCCTGCTACGCTTGCCTTCTCTTGGAATAAACTCCATTACCCTTAAGGACCAGCGGTTGTCTTGCCTTCGCATTACATGCCCTGCCCAAGTCCATTTCTTCTTCTTCTTGATTTCGACTAGAATGTCATTAGAACCCCTTTTGTTCCCTCACCCACTCTGCCTACTTATGGTCTCTTAACGTTGCACCTATCATTTTTCTTTCCGTGGCTCGCTGCATTGTCGTTAACTTAAGCTGAATCCTTTTCGTTAGCATCCGTGTTTCTGCCGCATAGGTACCATCAGTACTGACGACAGTGTGGAGCATTTAATAACAACCCGTCCACTTGAATATTCAGGGAAAATTTTATTCTTCCGCTTCAGCTAGGCGGATTAACGCTGCTTTTCTTTATTCCTTGAACATTGGGGCCTGCTTTCTGTATCAGCGCCGAACTAAGGCAGTCTAATGATACTCACTACACTCTTTTCCAAAATGTATAGTTTCGGTGTGAAGAGCCACACGTACCGTTACTATTTTAATAGCGGGTTCCACCTTTCCAGCGGTGAACACACTTGCTGCTTCCTGATTGCGATGTGCTAAAGTAGGCGGTTGGAGCGTACATGCTTTATTGGCAGGGATTATAAATTACGTGTTCTTTAAAATGCAAGCGAACGAAACGCAGATGCGGAATGCAAGAAATTTCAGTTTTCAGTGCTAATACAATATGCTCCATGGCGCTTCAGTCTCTTTTCAGGCTCCTTATAGAGTTCTCAGTATCGGTCAGTTTTGAGCGAAACCAGTATTATTTCCGACGTCTAAGAAAATTATTCTTCATTGCATCTTTAGAGTAGGAAATGCGCACCAAGAAAGCAAGGAGAACGCTGGTTCTCTTTAAAGCAATTTCATTTTCCGAAACCAAGCCTTTTACCTGAGGTCAATCTCTTTCAAAAAACACTGTTGTTAGTTACGTGTTTTTTCCCCATTTCCCTTCTTCCCAGTCTCACAGCTCTGTGCTTTAATTGAGCCTGATTTTCAAGTTCCATTGCAGGCTTCAGCAGGAACAGTTAGGCGCTCGCTGTAGCGTTTAAACTCACCTGAGAGTATGACACGTAATAAAAGCCGACCATATGATGGGCAGCTAGTATGACACACAAAAAAAGAGGGTGCAAACAAGTCTGCGGAAGTTGTGGTCGTTGCGCTCTAAAGAAAACCGAGAGAAATGTGAGAACACGCGATACGCAACCGAACAGCTCAAAGGCTTTTTGTTCTACGGATGTCTTTATAAATCTAGCTAACCGTCTTTCTTCACCAAGTAACTAAAGCGACTACCACAAACTTCTTCCCTATTAAAAAGCAAGAAACATTCTGCCGCGTTAGCGTCTTTTTTGTGCGGTTGCAAACGACGCACTCCCCAATTTCCCTCTTTTCTCGAGTCTTATTGCTTAGGTCGGCATTTTCGGGGGCCGCCTTGCCTTAAGAATGGGCAGAAATTTCAAAATGAGGTAGGCAGCAGTAGACGGTCTCTCAGCGTATTGCGCAGCTAGAGGTATACGAGTACAAAGTTCGCAAGGAGACAAGGCCTGATTCGTTGTTGCGAACAGTGGCGAAAGCGCAGCCCATTCGCCTCGTAGTCTCCCACTGACGCTGGTCTCCGAACTCACGGTCGGCGCTGCGCGGTGCTCACGTTTCTCCGTGGATCGATGCTTGTTCTGCCGGACACGTATCGTTACCAATGTTTCAAGATACCGGACTGTTAGGTGCGTGGGCGGATTAATGGATTTTGTGCCATGCCCCCGCTTTCCACTCGTTTTTCAGACAGCGGCTTTGTTCAGTAGCGTAGCAGCGAAAGCTTTGTATATACACGCAGAAAGGAAGGATGTCGGCAGCAGTGAAAGGGAAAAGCGCAAGGTTTCCACCCGCGTCGTGGACGGACAGCGCCCTTCGCGTGAGGGGTGACGCACGGCGACCCGCATGCCAAGCTGCTCTGCACAAGTTTGCAAAAGCGAGAAACACTCTGCTGCGCAGAGAACATTCTCAAATCCCAGCTGTGGACTGACTGCAGTTAAATTTGGACAAAAAAAAGTGGTAGGCGATTTGCGTAGTCAGGCCAAATGCGCATTAGGTGCACTAGCAGTCCGGTTTTCACTTCGGTGCCGGTGTTCAGATTCAGTGTTCCCGGATGGCAGTTGTTCGGATAGCGATAATGGGTTAATGTCCGCATATGCGGAAATGGTCATTCTCTCCACGCATATATCCCTGGAAGTCTTCCTACAACTCCTGGCGCAGCGGTCAAGCGATGCGCCACTGCCCTTCTGTGGCAGTTGCTGCCATCGGTGGAGTTGCTTGCGTTGGGTTGCGACCAAGGTTGCTCTTCCCGAGCAGCCTCTCACGATTAATTGAGCCGCCGCCTGACACGGTGGGCAGACTGCTCATGCTCACCTGCCCACCACTCTGTGAGCAGGTGAGCATCATGCCACAAAACCGTCTTCAGACAAACAGACAGACAAACACACAATGAATATAAATGCGGGAAATGGCCACTGTAAGTGCTAGCGCACTAATAAGGGCTCCGCAGGCTAAAGGAGGGCGTGGTGCACAAACGAAAGGAAAACGAGAGAGGCCGGAGGCGGTTGGAATTACAGCCTATCCCGTAGTTAAAAATATATTTAACCATCAAGTACTTGGAAATCGCAGCGAAAATCAACTTCAGCTGTGCTTATTCACTGCTTGGTCGTCGTCACAATCCGCGTTTTTCTAATTCCGAAAGCTGAGCCCTTTTCTCGTCATTTGACGTAAGCAGTGTGCTCCGCAAGCAGCGTTATCTCACCCCAAAGCGTTTTTGCGCCGATAGGCTACTGAGTCAATCGGTGGAGCGCGGTGAGGCTGGGCTAGAAAGACCAAAGAGCGATCAAGTGAGCAAAATTTCTGCGTTTTTTTTTTTGCTGCGTAACCAGTGACGAACCATGTTTGGCTAAGCTCTCGCGAGAATTGGATAGCTTGACTGAAACTTGGTCAACTCCGTTCATAATCGTTTCATGCTAATTGATGAAGTAAATTCTGATTAACACATCTGGATCTGGGCATGGTGCGGAAATTCCCATAGTTAAAAGAAAAACGACTGACCATATGATGGAAAATGAATGCACCCTCACTGCAAGCAGACAAACGATTTCGATAGGATTTTCCAAAGCACATGCCAGAATGAGTTGTGATGGACGGGTGTCTTTGCTAGCGTCTTGCTACCAACTATGACTGCCAACGAAAATTTGGCTTAGCAAATCTTTTCTCAAGTATTTTTTTTTCATAGCCTGCTCACAAGTGATATTTAAAGGGTCTCTGACACGCCTTCCGAGGAGAGCACATTAACTCACTTAATCACTGCGCTGTGATACCATGAAAACCATAGCCAAATAATGCTCTCCTACACGCAGCAGACGACCCACAATCACGCGTCAAAGTTGGCGAGCCCTTCCCGGCGACTTTTTCATGCTTGCTTCCTCCTCCGTCCCCCGCATCTGCGTAGACAAGGTGAGAGGTGGCCATTGGTTAGATTCTTTCAGACTTCAGGCAGCTACCGTGGCCGCGGCCAATAAGCCGCTTATCTCCGGCTGGTCGGGAAGCTCCGCTCCAGGGGGGGGTCGGCGAAAGAGCGCCTACTTTCCAGCCTTCAAAAAGTGACGATGGGGAAGGGAAAGGCGCGAAGACGCTAAAATTGAAATTTTAACTACAGATAGCTCAGCTTCTACAAAGCGCATTTAAAAAATCTTTGCCGGACATTATTCGTGAAGCGGCGTGCTTCTATATTCCAGGCATGCCGCAACTTTATTAAAGCCCCCTTCACGGCCCCTTTAAGGGGGACGCGGCTCTCAAAGAGCCATAAATGGCAAGAAATTTTTCTTTAATTCTTTGTATCCGCTTGTATGCCTCGTTTTCTGTGCTGTCTCGATGTTTCATAGCTTAAATCTACGGAGAAATACTCTAAAAAAATTGTTTCGTGCACCGCGGTGGCACTGCGTATCAGAGAAATACTCAAAAAATCGTTGTTTTCCTCTTTTTCCAGTTTTCTGACTAGTTTCTCACTTTTTGCAGTACATTTATTCAGCATTACTTTATCCACTTTGTCCCCGTTTGTTTTGTTGCACTCGCAGAACTCGGCTCTATGCGATGACATTCTTGCTTTTCCATTTTGGTGAAGTTTAGATTTTTAATGTGACGTCATGTACACACGCCTATGCCAACTGCTTTCTAAAACAAAAAATTTGCGTCTGCGTAACAAAAAAAAATAAGAATATCATCACGAGTGGCATGCACTCCGAAATGCAGTGAATTTTGAATCAGTCTTCTACCACAGTGAGTTTAGCCTGCAGGCGCTTCACAAGGTGTAGAAGAAATACAATTTGTATGAAAAAGTTCTCAAATATAGCCCTTAAATTTTCTACAGTTAAGTTTTTAGAAAACATTAACAACGTGCGCAAAAAGTTTCATCAAGTTTCATCACAAAGTAAGACAGTTGGTGTTGAAAGCCCCCTTCAGTAACATAGTGTAGTCACTGCGTACAAAATAAAAACAAAAAAATCAGGCGTAGCGCAAGCATGTGATTTTTCGTGCGTGTGTCCCGCAACTGTCTTCGGCATTTCCTGTCATTGCAGGTTCGGCCTGTCGGACGGCGCCCGAGAGAGCGCCATGGAACCGAGGATATCCAGATCGCTGTGAAGCGTCCGGCGCGCCGGCGCTCATCTCGTGAGTCACAGCGGACGGCCGGGACCCCCGCAGTGGTGGTCGTATGTGGCTGTTTACCCGCAACAGCGGTGCGACTGCGAGCGCCACTTCATTAACCAACCAGCGTCCGTGCGCAATTACTATGCGCCGAGGCGTTGTAAACCGCGCGCCAGGCCGGCAAGCCTGTGGGGTTATTGGCAGGCATTACCATCGCGTGGCCGCGCATATTAGGACTAACGAGGTTCCCGCGACCTCGGCTGATTCAGATGACTCCTTTATCGGCCCGGGCTCTCACCTCCCGCGGTGCCGACGAGTCGGAAAGAACGAAACAACGCACGGCCGGTCCCCGTTTTCGAGATATTACGCGCCGCGCGCAGCAAGCGCAGTGTGGGAGGGGAGGGTATCTCCACGGCTCGCCCAATTAGTGGAATGGTGATGCCTGCTGGCGCGAACGTAATCAATTAGACTAATTGGCAAGGATGCGCTATCGCAGACCAAACAGTTCCCAGATATGACGCAAGCGCATCGTGAAGTGCGGCCTCGACGCTCTTCCGGCGCCCTCACTGGTGCCTTCTGCTGCCCAAGAGAGGGGGCTCGCTTTCAACGGCGCCGACCAGACCTCCACACTCCCCCTCCTCTTTGCTACTCCCTTATCCGGGTGCATCCAGGACGCGGGGGCCGCAGATCCGGCTCTGCTGCAGTGCACTCGCTGAAAGAGTGCTCTCGTGGCCGCTACTCTGAGGCCTGGCTGAAGAGCTCCCCCATCTCCGCCTACGCTGCATTTATTTCGATGGAGGCGAGCGGCCACTGCCGCTCTTTCTGCCTGTCTTTTTCCTGCGCGTCAGGCAGGGCCAGGTGGTGCTCGACTTAATCCGTGTCACGGCTACTCACTGCCCAGGCTAAAGCGCCGCTTATATTCGGCCCTGTGATCCCAGCTACTTGTCTACGGGGCTCAGTTGCTAATCCTTTTGGGTTTCTTCCACGATTACCGGCAAAATCACTGTCGCATCAATGCTGCTCATACGCGCGTGTGAGTTGAGCGTTTGTTTCTATCATCCGCAAAATAACGAAAGTAGAGCTCCGTTGTGGTAATAAATTTTTAAGTAAAAATAAATTTTTAAGTAAAATTTTGTCGACTATTGGAAAAGCATTGAATGTTATATTTTGGTTTCATATGTAATAACGACAACGCGTCATAAATAGTGTCGACAAACTAGGAATAAGAGACAAAGAGACAGAGATAAGCTGAATGAAAATGAGGGCAAGGAGGCCTGCCGGAAACTTCACGTCATCCATTGCTGCTTTGTACACCCAGGCTTACTGGCACCCAGAACCTTAAGGAACTGTGTCTTAATCTACAGTAATCTGCTTATTTTAGTCTTATAGATTTAGTAGCCGAGTTTCTTTTTTCCAATAGTCCAATAGATTAATGTGGCACTTCGTAAGGAAGTCCTGCAAAGCATCGCTCACACTTGAGTCCGCGCTCAAGGCACCTTCATAAAAAGAAATGCGCGCAGGTGTGGGCTGGAGCTCGTAGCGCCGTCAGCCGCTGAGCCGCGAGGTGTTCGTTCACGGCACGCCCGACGTCGCGCGAGACTGATTCATTTGGGGAACAACGGAGTGGCGTAGCGTCATGCCCGGCCGCTCGCTTTGCGCTTGGGCCTTCCTTTCGGATACATGCCTGCCACGCAACAGAGGTATCTGCTAGGAATGCGGGACCCAGTATGCTAGTACACTTTGACTTCTAAATGTCTGCCATGTCCGCAGAGATAAGTTAATGGTCTTCTTTAGAGCTACTGCGCATTGTAATTTTTTTAATCACCTTGCGATTCATTGGCAGCATGTTCTGAACACTTTGAAATCATAAAAAAAATGTGTTACTTCTATCTTATACAACTACTTACAAACGTATTTTTTCGCATCCTGGACATATTTTATGAAGCAACAGCTTACGTCAATGGAAAGCAAGGCCCGGTGAACGTGGAACCAGGTTTTTCGCCACGTCAGCTGTTGTATATAAGTGACGGAAATAACTCCGAGCAGGTAGCAACCCTATCGAGAAAGCCCAGTGTCATTCAAAACCAGCCGGCACTACGGACGTAACCTTTTATCTGCTAGTTTATTTTTCTTTTTCACCTTCACTCCATGACATTGGGAGGCATAAAAAAAATTCATTGCTTTGAAACTAAAACGATAGCACAAAGGCATCCTGCTATCTTGTTACCACGGCTGCAGCAAAGTTAAAGCTGGTTTTGCTGTGGCTGTTCTTCATAAAGATATAACGCGCTCTACATTACAGCAACGTTTGTGATGCCTCTACTGTTAGGCCAATTAACTAATTGTTTGGCTAATGCATAGCGATTAATGGATCACGAGTACTTTACCGGTGCAACACCCTAGCTGAGGCAACGTTCATTTCATTCTGCTTGTTCCTACATGAGCCCTGTTCGAGAGATAAGCGAGGTATGGGGGCCGATATCAATATATGAACAAAAGGGAGCACGGCTCATGGCACGCGCTGTGCTATTCCTGTGGCTCTCTCCGGCCACACTGGCACGACACGAGACGAGGAAGCGCGATAGCTGTACGGCATTTGCTTTGCTGGCGAGAACGGTACGCGGTTTTATCAGGGCGGTGTTCTTTCAGTGTGAGATATTCATCTTTTCGGTTGAGCTATTACGAAGTGCCTGTGGCTTTGTGCCACGTGGTTATAGTGCTTGTGCGGATTCTTGGTATTTTCACGTGCACCCATGAATTGTCTTGGACATCTTGTAAAAATTACAAAAAAAGTGTGTTGCCTAATTTTCAATAGCTGGCTACTAATGCGAACAATCTAATAAAATGTTTTTATATATATTTGACGGTGTAATGCGCTGGCATTAATGATAGACATCGCTCAGGCTGGATTGTCGAAGCCCTTCTTACGAAATCACGCCTCACGATTGACTGGTGCGCTGTGCTTAGAGAGTGATTTTCACGGGCCAGCCCGCCTGCGACGGCGATCGGAAACTCGGGGGTTGTTCTTAAACCCCAGCTACTTGGTGAATGCTGCCAAACGTTCTTTGCGACACCCATGGTGCGAAGCTTGCGTAAGTTGAGCGCAGCTAATTACCAGCGTATGCCATTGAGCTAGTTCAGATTAGTCAAGGAACTTACAGATTTTGAGACGGGTGAAACTTCGCAAAAGAAACAAAACATGCTATGCGGAAGGAACCGTCTTTAGCAAAACCAGGCAGCAGGGTTTGTTTTTCTGCCGTGTAGTAGAGCACTTACGGCACCCATTAACCTCTAAATCTATGTAAGGTGAGGATAACCCTTGTCCTCAGCTTTAAAAAAAACTTTTGGGCTTTAGGGATGCGGCTTAACAGATCCACTCGGTATCTTGATTGAATTTTAGTTTGGGTATTCCTGGGGTTTTTCTTTTGTCCATTTTTTACCCTAAGTGTGAGCCCTATTCGGTTTCACATTAGGACAAGAAGACATTTTGCTCTTTTGCAAAACATAAAGAGGACAGAAGCCTTCCCATCTTCCTTTGTCGATTTACTGAGGCGCTAAACAGGGCACTCTCGTTTTCATGTATTTCCTTTACGCTTAGAGGTAAACAACTTGCTTCAGTGCCGCTGTGCCCGGGCTCGTGGACGGTGCGCCGATAATAATAGCTCTTAAATTCAATGCAGACATTCGAACAAGACAAATATTTCTCTCCTGTTTTTTTTTTGAGAACAACAAAGCAACGTAGTACCAAAGACCGCGTTATCACGCAATATTACGTGCGCTAAAATGGTGAGGCTTTATCTTCTTTGTTTTTTCTTTTTCTTCTCCAAGTACTTTCTTCTATTTGAAAAAGCTGGTTGAGCCTTCGGGGGATTTGGGTCAACCGTGGATTAACAAACTGCCAAAACTCAGCCAGCATTCTCGGCAGAAACTTGCTTTAGATATCGCGAAAATTTTTGATACGCGATGCTCCTGGTGAGCCAAAGCACCGATGGAGTTTAAACAACCCATTTTATGGCCTCGCCGATTCAGAAATCCAATTAGCGCGCTGCTTTTAAAGATTTCAGAGGAATCTGCGCAGACAGAGCCGCGTCAAACAAAGATAAATGGCAGAAATACCCCAGCATTTTGTGCTTAGCGGATTCCACTCCCAACTTATTTTGCACCCCAGATTTTGGTTAGCCGCTACTATTCGCTCTTTTTTCACGACGGGAAAACAAGGATTAAAAAAAAAAGGGATGACGAAAATCAGCTCCGACGCATGCGTTACTCGTTTGATGACAGCGGAACGCTTCAGCGCTTGTATGTGATGTTACAGATGACGAGCACGGTGACGAGCACTGCTAATCCTGGAGAAGTCTCGATTAGAGCCAGTTGTACCGCGGACAAAAATGAAGCGCTTCCTTTGCGGTCCGCCTGACGCTTTTATCTCTTTTACAAAACATCAGTCTGCATTTGTTTCGAAAGCGTGCGTGCATGAAAGCTTTATCCGAGTACGAATGTGGCTTAAACCAAGGGAATGAACTGCTGCAATCCGCCAAGAGAAAGCAGAACTTATAAAATGCGCGGCAAATGGAACGGGCGGCTGCGGCTCATTTAGGAGCGTACGAATCAGCGAGGGAATTATAACGCGACATGAGGCTTTATTGTTTCTTCTCTTTTCAGAGCGCGATAGGTAGCTGCAGCCGGAGGAGAATTAAAGAATTAAAACAAAAATGAAAACTGCAGGAAGTATGCAGGCTTCGTGCAAAAATTTTAGTTTAGTAGACGCCGAATCGACTGTATGTTGGAAGATCTGAACTCAAGCGTCTATCAGCTTCCCAGTGAAAATGAAACGCCTTTCTCAACAAGGTTTGCAACTTCATCGTGTGAAAATCGAGTTACCAACGGCGGGTCACACTTTCTAAGAGCTATTCTACATCAGTTTGCAGCGTAAAACATTTACAGCGGCCAACATCTCCACTTCCATTCGCAGTACTATACCGTCAACCTTATTCCTATGGCTTTGCAATAACAGCCGTATATCTAGGCTAGCATTGCATCGTAAGCCAGCGCACATGTGCTGTATAGCCATGTGCTGTATAGCGAGAACTTGCATTAAAAAAAAGCAAATAAGTTGCAAGGACGCTCAGCTCCAAGGAGAAACAAATGGACTGAATACAGTTCTCTGCTAAAACAACTGCTATGTCAGCTGTAATAAATGTGAAAGCCCTATCACATTAGTATAATCTTCTAGACGCAACGCGGTGAGCTCAATAAGCCAGTTCGTTTCCAGTTTGCATTTTCCTGCGTCGGCACGCGGATAGTAAAGGTCATCTCTCGTCGGTCGCTCACGATACACTCTTGTGCGTGTACAAACAGTCGGAGCTAGAGCTCACACGCCGCCTCTTAATGCTTTCATTCCTCTTTCTGCCTTCGAGTCCCATTTTTGACGGAACAATCGCCGCAGTGTGTGCGCGAGGAATGACTTTTTCTTTCCCCCTTTTGCATATGCACATTGGTTTCCACGTGGCGTGACCTCGGTGATGAAGCCCGCATAAATTATCCGCCAAACGACCACGATCGCTCCATCGCTTCGCTGTTCCAAGGAATGGTAGCACGAAAGTGCTGTCACCGCAAGGAATTCAAGCACAGTAAATGCAGCGCAAACACCTTTCAATGGCGAACACGCGCCATAAAAGGAACATACGCAAACAGGTCACAATATAATGCCATGGCCGTTGACGTGATGGGCACCTGCTGGGATGCTAATGCAATTAGCCTAATAGACACCAGGCGGAGCCACTCACTGTCTCCGCCTGGACTCTATGCGGGGCACAGCGCACCGCACGGCACAGTTGCCGTGCGCCGCGCCGCGCTCGCCCCGTGTAGCGCTTTTTGCGCGGCCCGTACCTGTCACAGAAAGACCTGTCCGCCCGCCGAGGTACCGGCGCACCGGCATGCGCATTCATCTGGCCATACCCGCGAGGCCGGTCTTTTCAAAGCCGCTCTTCTTTCTCATTAATTCCTTTTTTTTTTCCAGTCCGTGCCTCGTGTGGCGTGCATCACGCGCCCTGTTTTCGCGCGCACTGTGGCGAGCTGCGCGTTTACCGGGGCGCGGTGCGCTCGTTTTCCTTCGCCTCTTTGTTTGGCAGGCGAACAGCAACGCTCACGAATGCAAAGTTGGACGTGCCTGCGCGCCAATAGCATGTCACCTGTGGAAAGCTCCCTCTGCTCAAGCGCCCACGAGGAATCCTTAACTTTTTCACGCCAGCCTCAGGTTTCGTCACGGTGGATATGAGTTTCGAAACGAGCTTCCAGGCGTTGTATAAGCGCCCGTGTCGCCCGCGTAGATTTCAGCATCTTCGGCGCCCGAGGGGTCTGTAAGCGATCAGGCCTGAGACTGAAAGCTCGCAATATCGAGCAGATTACGCCCCTTGGTTCTCCTGCCCTTACCCCAGAAGCCACGTTCGTTGGAGTCGCCTCGGGAATACGATTTCTAAGTGTTGAAATGGTAGACATCAGAACGTGAGGAAATATGCCGCCTTTTACTTCGGATGCTGTGCATGAGCGCCTTAGAACGCGGCCAGGCGCACGCGTTCAGTGGGTGCGCGCGCCGGCTAATATTGATTTACTTGCAGGAAACCTCGAACCTCTTGCCCTCGGCTGGCTGCAAAAGTGCGGCTGATGAACCCCAGAGAAGACTTTATGACTCCCACAAAACAGACTAATCGAATAAAACTGGGAGCCATTCCTATAGTTACCCGCTTTCCTCGTTCATTTATAAGTGATGCGCAACACTGTGCCCAATGCTGGGCCCAGCCCCTGCCTGGCCTGATACGTGGGGATGCATGGCATACTGCGTAATGCAAAATGACCTATACGTGCTTGCTTTTCACGGCGTCTTGTGCTCATGAAACTAATGATGCTCTCCATGGGCCCGTTCCCCTATCGTCTATTGCGCCTGGTTATCTGCTAGCGCAGAATCGCACGAGCCTTTGAAGTGCGCACGCCTTTTAAGCCGCCTTAAAAATGGCCATACCCCAATATTGAATACCAGTTTGGCGCTACATTACCAAAAATACCAAATACGTGAGCGTTACGCATTTTATATACGAGAGCATTAAAGAATCGGCGGCAAAATCTCTGCTCCTTGACTAGGAGTTCGCACGTACAACTTTAAACAACATGAATCATTTATTTACTGTGTTCATGTCACATGCGATTGTTACCACTGTTTATTTGCACACTACCACGCATTCACCACTTTGCCATCGCCAAAGTTAGTTCATTTATTTACTGTGTTCATGTCACATGCGATTGTTACCAGTGTTTATTTGCACACTACCACGCATTCACCACTTTGCCATCGCCAAAGTTAGTTCTAGTTTTTACACATATTCTAGCACCGATAGACAGGCTCTTCACCTCGTTGTTCAGTTGAAAACCATCTTTCTGTTTCCTCTTTCCATTTTATGGTTCATCTACCGTTTTCACCAGTGATGGACAGCAACCAAAACACCCTATGGTTAACCTCCGTGCCTTAATCTTTCTTTCTCTCTCTTCGTCTTGAAATTGTTGTGGTTCTGAAGCCCCTAATTAACTACACTAAGCTCCGGTGACACTCATTTTCTTTTAACCTGCGAACAAATTTCTCTTTGAAATGTGCGAAAATTCGGCAGCTTCATGTAAACGACGCGCAGGCCGCGCGAGGGTCGCGCGCCGCTCATGCCGTAGAGGTGAGAATCAGCGCCACGCTGCGCTGCTAAGTGCTGTACAAGTGAGGTACGCCTCTTCCGGAACTAATGCTTGGTTCCCGAGAGCTACAGGGCAATATACAGGGAGTTGCACCGAAGACTTTACCCAATTTTTAAAAATAGGCTTTTTGAGTTAGAAGCCTGAGAGCTTTTTCCGGTTTTCCATTGTCAGCCGTGTAGTACATCAGAATGAAGGTAAAACGTGCTAACTAGCAGGATGGTTAACTAGTATTTACTAGTTATTTTTGACTATTACTGTAAAGCTCTTAAATTATTGAGAGGCGTGTAGCCCACCGTAAGCAATATCTATAGCAGTTATTCGAATTTCAAAAAAACGGTTACCCTCGGCGCTGTGGCCCATCGAATTTTGCTTACACAACGCCAAAATATATGCGCTTTAAAGGAGCTTGCAGGCAAAGCAACCTCTCCAGCACACAGAACCTGTCGAAATGTCCAAATTTTGGGGGGGCAACCGCGCCGAGGGTAACCGCGTATTCAAAATTGTAAAAACTGATATGGATATTACTTACAGTGAGCCCCACGCCTCTTAATAATTAGGAAGCCAAACAGTAATAGTTAAAAAGTTAACTATTCAGCATTAGTTAACCAGCCTGCTAGTTAGCACGTCTTAGCTGTATTTTGATGTGCTACACCGCTGACAACGCTATGCCGAAAAAAGCGCCATTATAACTCAAACAGTTTATTTTAAAAAATTGTGTATTCTTAGGTGAAGCACCCTGTGTAGACTCAAATGTTGCGAATGAGTGGTCAGCCTGTATAATGAGCCCCGGACACCCATTCGCTGGCTAATGACTAACGTTGTTCATGAAACTCGAGGCAGAATTTCACATACATTCCAGCCGACGAGGTTTCTGCGAGGTAAATTGTAAATTGTGAGTTTAATGTCCCGAACCAATACATGGACATTGAGGCACGCTGTAATGGATGGTTTCGGATCAATTTACACCAAATATGTTCCATTAAGGAGTGCTGACACCGCAGAGGACACAGGCGTTGCTGTATTTCACCTCCATCGAAATACGGCAGCCGCGGTCGGAATCGTACCCGTGACCTTGGGATCAGCTGCCGAAGTTTTGTGAGAGTCGGTATACTAAGGCACAAAGCTTCATAATAATCATCATCATCTTCAGCCTGACTACATGCAATGCAGGGCAAAGGCCTCTTCCATGTCTCTCCAATTAACCCTGTCCTTTGCCAGCTGCGCCCACCCTATGCCTGCGAACTTCTTAATCTCATCCACCCACCTAACCTTCTGCCGCCCCCTACTACGCTTGCCTTCTCTTGGAATCCACTCCGTTGCCCTTCGCATTACATGCCCTGACCGAGCCCATTTCTTCCTCTTGATTTCGAATAGGATGTCATTAACCCGCGTTTGTTCTCTCACCCACTCTGCCCGCTTGCGGCCTCTTACCATTACACCTTTCATTTTTCTTTCGATGGCTCTCTGCGTTGTCCTTAACTTGAACTGAACCCTTTTCGTTGGCCTCCACGTTTCTGCCCCGTAGGTGAGTACCGGTAAGATGCAGCTGTTGCACACTTTTCTCTTGAGGGACATTGGTAACCTGGCATTCATAATCTGATCGAACCTGCCATATGCGCTCCCCCCTCCCCCATTCTTACCCTTCTAGTCATTTCCCTCTCATAATACGGATCAGCTGTCCCTACCTGTCCAAAGTAGACGTATTCCTTTATAAACCGCTTCCAGCACATCGCAGCGAATTGTGAACTGTTGTCCCTTGCTAGACTGTTGAACATTGCTTTGGCTGCTTTCTGCGTGTTTATTTTGGACCCATCGAACGTTCTGCTCTGCCTGCCTAACTCATTGATCATGATTTGCAGTTCACCTCCTTAGTGACTCATCAACCCACAGCATCAACGCAGTGATGCTTTGTGCATCAAGGCACAAAGTATTTCATACTTAATATGTCGAAGGAATAGCTGTCTAAAATTTTGCCAGGTCTGGTTAAGCTAGTGGCGTATATTAAGGGATAGCTATTCATGATACTACAAAAACGAACAGTTTAGCAAATGGGCATGGCCCCTATCTTATTAAAAGGAAAATCAAAAGTATTAAGTAGTTGCAGGATACACTTCATCTATAGTGTGCACCTAACTAGGTCACCAAAAGTCCCTCGTATCAATATTGTTCTGTTGGTGAGGTTCAAGTACATTCACGGCACGTTTGCTATGAATGTAGGCCATAATATATTAACAATTTATCATCCCAGGGACCAGTTACTAAATTTCCGCTCTTATTAGTCAAATACATTGGACATAATCATCAAGTTTAACAGGGGTATGATTATAATACAGTATGTTATACATATGAAAAAACAGTTACGAGGCAATAAATTCAACTTAAGCTCTATGAACCCTCCGTCAGTCCGTGAAGAGGCCAAACCTGGCAAGATGCGTACCGTGTGCTAAGTCAACTGTCTAACTGCTATGAAAGGGGCTGACGTGGGTACGAACAACATAGCAGCATACAAATATTGGACGAAAAGGCACCTATCAAAGTATGATTAGTTTTTTTTTTTTAACTTCGGGGTCTTGCGTAAAGCCAGTGAGAGCACCGTCACTGTCCGTGTTGGAACAGATAGACTCGTCTCCATAAAGAAAGGGTTAGTAGAATTCGAGTGATCGGCAGCTGAGAACGCGCATAAATTGTACGACGCGCTTCAATACGCGTCGAAAGCGGACTTGAGTCAACAATAGCCCGGTACTGCGCAGTGTCGCAAATTGGCGGCATACCGTGTGCACGCCATTTACTCATTACAACATGGAGTTTGCATACAACGTTTGACGTCAACATTTTCCCAGTAGCCAGTGCTTTCGATCAAAATGTTTGACGTCACTGTGAGAAAGCTGCGCAAAGAAAGAACGGGGGCATTTACTTCGATTATGACTCATGAGTGCATATAGCTTATTTTCCATTCCACGTTAACATTTATAGCGTGCGCGTTGTGTTTTCTGTATCCTGAATTGTGTGTGTTGCAGACGAGTTTCGTTTACCTTTATGTCACCAGTTACAGTGTGTTACAGGGATAGACCGGCGGCGTGTCGACACCAACATCTCCTTTTATGCTCGTCTGAATTGAACAAAAATGCGGGGGGAGGGGGGGGGGGGGGAGGAGGGCATGAATGTGGCTTCCAGCCAGAATTAAGAAGTTCAGAAACTTCTCGTCTCTTTTTCTGACAAGTGCTGCGGGAAAAGTATCAACACATTTGTAGGATTAAAAAACTAACGACTCTGCGTGGGCCTTCGTGCATACACGCCTGAGGCCTTCGATTTTGTCTTTCACAAAACTCGGATCAACTGCACAAAGTGTAACTAACGCTAATTTTAGATAATTGGCTGCCTACAAATTTTAAACATTTTACAGGCCTCAACTAACTTTTGATATTGGCGTTAGAGTGTGGATACATTTGCTAACATAGCGTGGAAGTAATAAATTTTTCTTTGATTCCTTCGTAAATTGAGCATCAAAAGGCAAAGAAAGAACGTAATTTCAATTCGTTACCATGAGTTTATGAGCGCGCAGAAGGTGTCCAACCATCGAAGACACTGAGCGAAAAGGTGCTAGTGACAAAGTGCCCATTTCCCTAAAACAAGGCCCAACAGTCCTTTCTTACAGCAGGTCGCATGCAGTATGTTGCTGCCAGTTGTTGCAAATAAGGTCGCAAATTATGTGCAAAAGTTAAGGAAAGACCTTCTTCCTTTCCAGTTGCAAAGTGCTGGGCGTTAAGGAAACTGACAGTTCGAACCTTTTTTTACTTATATAGTTGCCATTACAACCACTGCGCTTATGTTGTGAGGCTTTGCACGTTTTTTCACAGGAGCTCAAAACAAGAAAACCCCCACACTGGGCTCTAAATACCGATACTTTTGATAAAACACCGAGCAGTATACCCGAGTAACATATGCACTTCGTATATAAGCCCCTTTTCATTCTGGACCGTGAGGTACTGACGCTCCAAATACGCCGAAGAATGAAAGCGACAGTTATCCTCACTCCTCGGATTCTTGAAGTTCTGCAATGGCGATGGCAACGCCTCCGCATGGACCGGTGTCAGCTTCGGGGGTCGGACGCGTAGTAATGCGCTCGTAATATGCTCGTAATGTGCTCGTAACGCGTAGTAATGTGTTTATTTTCAACGAGGAGGATAGGATAAGAGAAGAGAATGCAGAGGGGGGGGGGGGGGGGGGGGTAAGCTAGAAATGAAAGAGGCGAGACATAACGAACACATCAGCGCACTCAGAGATGCGCAGCGCACAGACCAAAAAGTATTAACAGGCCTGCCATCTTGCGAAAGCACAACAGTGCCTTCTTGAGCTCATGAGCCGACGAGCGTTAGGCTCACTGTCCAGGAATCGTTTTCTGGGGCAGTGATCGGTCGTCCGGACACCCCAGTATCTAGACAACCGTCTCTGTGACTCTGTAACAAAGCGACTGTCTCTGTGAAACTGGCCCGGGCAAGTAGCGGGGTAGTTGTTCTATACGGCCTCTCTGTAACTGCAGCAGTCGCAAACAGGACAATCAATCATCCCACTGGGGAAGAGTACGCTTTTAGAAAACTCGCTCAGAGCCACAGCCACAGTTTCAAGTCGAGGGTCCGGCAGGATGACGCAGCTGAAGCGGCGTTTTAAGGGAGCGCATACAGATGAGCTTTAATAATTGTTTGCCGCAGTCCAGTAGTGAAAGCCCGCGCGCCAGGCTGCAAAACGCATGAAAATGAGTTCGTCGCCATCGCCATTGCTGCGAAGGCACCAATATAAAAAAGAGTGCAAGGGAACACGAACGGTATAGACTTCCAACACGCGGCTAAACCGCAAACATCTCCACTCATTTGGTGAGCGAAGTACTACCTCTTTTGAGAGAACTCTTTATCACAATAGAAACAGGAATGTATACGCAAATCCTGCACGCCCAAATTCAATAGTCAAATTCAGGGGATTACTAATACTATACAGAACATGCACCTATGAGTCATACCCGCAGCGATGCATGGCGCAGAGGCTTTGTAGTTCGGCTGCTGATCCCAAGGTGGCGGGGGGTTCCATTCCGGCGCCCGCAACTGCATTTCGATGGAGGCGAGATACAAAAACGCCTGCGTGCTGCGCGATGTCAACGCACGTTGAAGATCTCCAGGTAGTTTAAATTAATGCATAAGCCATTACTACGGCGTTCCTCGTAGTCCATGCACCGCTTCAGAATGTTAAACCATACAACTTACAATTTACCTAGTGCAATAGAGCTCAGAATAGTTCCACAGAATTTTACGGGAGTCGAGCCATATGCACATACTATACCACACTGCGCTTGCGATGTTTTGTGAAAAAATGACATATTTTGAGCAGATCGGATTAAATATTGATCATTTCGACAGCTTTGTGGCCTCCGGCTATGCCTGTGCGGTGCCGCTGCCAGATGCTCATGCAGCGTATTACTACGACCCAGTGAACGTTAACGATGGGCAAATGTCAGTCTCCCTCTGTTTCACGAGCGTCATACTCATGCTGAGTGTTGCTTCGGCAAGTTGGACGCAAAAGTGGCAGCTTGCAAGAACACGTCAGAGATAGACGAGAGCCCCTAGCAGAGCGAGGGTCCCGCTCACAATCATTAATATCCTAATTACTACACCTACGGCTTATAACATCAGTGGTGAAACCTCCATACACTGCGAGCATTTCTGGGTCACGCTCGTGAGAAGGGAAAGAATATATGCGACTGTCTGGCGCAATCACTTTTCCGTGCAAGCTTAACGAGAAGCCCGCCGCGAAAGAGCGTGTTGTCAGGGGTGATTTAATGGCGCAAACTGAATCCCGCAGTCTTGGGCACGTTTTGAAGGCCAACACACGCGGCCAGCTCGCACACTGCCAACGCTTCCGGCCCACTTGGTTTGCCATAAAAGCGGAACTTGGACGCTCAGATGCTGAGCACGCACCGTTTCTAAATCACCCCGAAACTGCGGAACAAGGCCCGCTAATCATTGCGTGATGACGCCAGCGCATCGCAGCGAGACCGCCCCCTTCCTGCCGCCTTGGCGCCGCTGCGAAGCCGCGGAGGAGGCGGTCGCGAGAGGTGGAAGAGAGGGGCACCAAAACAGTGGTGCCCATCCGCGTGCCGTACTAGAACAACGAGCGCAGCATACCGAGCGCGTGTATTCCAGTAAGCAGCAACAAAAGGCGTAAGGAAAAAGAAAACGATGAAGGGGTTTAGGAAAAGCTCTGCCAGGGGTGAGGAGGGGAAGACGGGGACAGGGCTGCGGCTTCGAAGCGTCCTCCCACCCGCATGCACACACGCACGCACGCACACAGTTATGCTGTTTGGAAAGCGGGGCCCCCGAGATCCAGGCTCTCTGCGCCGCGCACCTGCTGTCATTCCCATGAGGTGCTTATATATATGAGTGGCGGCGAGGACCGTTCGCGCCACCGTGTGCGTGTCCCTATTACGGCTCGCTCATAGGTTCGAAAAACAAGGCGATTTCATTACGCATCAGGTGTAGGTACGCACGCGCCGCGGCCGCCGGCGGGTAGCGGAGCGCAGCGCCACGGACAGGGCGCCTAACTAGCTGCGGCCCCGACCGGCGGTCACGCCTTTCACCCACGTCGCGTGGCCCGAGTCACGCGTGTGACGGTCGCCGTTGCGCCCCTCTTCTGGCGGCGAGTAATAACCACTACCACTGATTTACGCGCCAGAGAGTGGCGACGCTGGTCGACGCTATGCTCCTTTCGTTTGGCAGGAAAGGGCTGCTCTCTTTGTGCGGGTTTTGGGCGTGGCCATTTTTGTGTGCATACCTGGCTGCCGCTGTGCGAAAGATGAGAGGCGCTAAAGGGGTTAGCGGACCGCAACGAAAAATTCCATACCTATTACGAGTTATCTACTGAGTAATAGAAGAAGAATAAAAAAGAAAACATACATAGAGAATTTCGGGAGGAATGTGTACGTGGCCTACATCTGCTGGGTACTAAAATCACAAGTATATATCGCAACCCTGTGGCCACAAAGTCGGGTTTGAAATTTTACGCGGTCGCTCTTTCCCATTTTACGGCAGGGAATGGGTCGCGGAATACTTTCGTATAACCACAACGCACGCCACAGGCGGCTTTTTCACGGACGTTTTACAGCGGTGTACATAGGTGCCCGTTGCGATACGCGTCCCTTTACGACCTGACCGATGCGTAAGAACATTCAGCGCAATTCTCTGTCCTACTGTTTTATGACGCTCCCAGTGATTCCGATCTGGAAGATGAGAACCATTTTACCTCCGGGCCCTAATCTTCTCTTTAAAACCCCTTTACATCCGGCACGTGAACGACGTTCATGGCAGAAAACGATAGGAGATTCCACACCAGAACTGGTGCGATTGGGATGTCCACCTTCACACTGCTGTGGTCAAAAAGGAGTCCTCGTACGCGCCGCAGTGTCCTGCACTCATCTACGAAACTTTGCCGAGCCACTGTTGAAACAAAATGCTTAAAACGTTTATCTACCAAAAGGTGGTGCTGTTTCTGTGAAATCTCCATCAGTAGGGCAGCCCCCTTTTTATACTTAAAGGGACCCCGAAATGGTTTCGAGGGGAATATTCTAGTGCAACAGGTCTGTAGAGGTGGTCGTTGTGGGTGTTCGAATCAAATTTGAGAGCTCCGCGTGGACGTTTAATTTAGAAATGATTTTTAAAGATCACTGCTTGAAGTAGCTCTCCATCGATTAGGGCGACACACCTCACCGCGCGTACCCTACCCCAATTATGTTAGTGGGTAGAACAACCAGCCTTCAAGTTCACCTCGTCTGCTTATTAATGTCATCTGGGTAGGGGACGCGCGGTGAGGTGTGTCGCCGCAACCTAATGGTGTCGCAACCTAATCGGTTGCGAGCTACTTCGAGCTGCGATTTTTAAGAATTATTTCTAAATTATAGGGCCACGTACAGCTTTCAAGTTTTATTCTAATACCCACAAAGACCACCTTTACAGACAATTGCGCTAGAATACGCCCATCGAAATCATTTCACGGTCCCTTTAAGCAGAATGCGCCACAGGCATGACTGGCGACCATTACTGGTGGTTACTGCCGGTGGGAGAGAATTCGATCGGAAAGAGTTGAGCATGAAGGTTAATAAAGAGAACCTAAGTATCTCCGATTTGGGGATGACATTGGATTGCTAAGTAACATCAGAAGATGAATGACAAAGCATGATCGAAGATCTAGAGAGACAAAGCAGAGTGGTGGCTCAAAAAATTATCATTAAAAAATCTAAAGTAGTCTTGAATGGTCACGGAAGGGCAAAACAGTTTTCAATAAGCAGCGAAGCATTGGAAGCGGTAAGGCGAAAAATCTAATTAGCGCAGGCAGTAACTGCTGACCAGGAACATGAGAGTGAATTAACTACAGTCAGATATCACTTAAGTCTACAGGGAAGATCCGCCGTCATTCTCTATCGCCACACAGAATTCCTCCGTGACAGAAAAGTATACCGTTGTTAAAGCTTTACATGTTCCATAAATAACAAGCTAACCACCAGACGAAATTATCAAGGATGTTGATGCATCTGTCTTGTTTGATGCGGCATCTACCTGCTATGTGAGAGGTGCGGCGTTTGATCCCCAGTGAAATGCTTGAAAAATTGGTCGGTGACGCCGCCCAACTTGTGTACTAAATCAATGCCTTAAAAACATTAGAAACATTAAAAAGCATTACATATCTGACCTCGTTTACTGTTGTGATTCGTCAACAGAGTAATACAGGTTGCCGCTGGCCACGAACCATTGTTATCAACTGTTTTTTTTTAGCTGCATCCTACTAAAGAAGAATAAGAACAGGGTGGAGTTAATTTGAAAGGTACTCTCAGGTGATGTATATCAGCATACCAGTATACCACAAGAAGAAAGCATATAATATTTGTATCTTGCCAGCAGTTCCCAATAAGTCAGGAACTTGGAGGCTACTGCAAGCTGTTTAAATTAAAGTGAGGACAGAGCAGCTAGCTGTGGAAAGGAAAATGACTAGTGCAACGTGAATAGACAGGAAGAGAGCAGAGTGTTTCAGAGAACAAACACGAGTTGGAGATACCCTAGCGGAAATGAAGTGGGCACGAGTAGGCCTTGTCATGCGAAGGCACGACGACGAGCGGTCCCTTAGAACACGCAGTGGATTCGAAGAAAAGGCAAGCGTAGGTGCCGGCTATATACAGGAAGTCGGGTTGGCGGATGAGATTAGGAAGTTTGCGGTGATAACGTGACTGCAGCGGAGACAGGGCAGGGTTAATTGGAGGGATATGGGAGAGGCCTTTCTCTTGCAGTGGACGTAGTTACGCTGATTATTATGGCGATGACTTGGGGCGGTGGGCTCAAAACAACTTCCGACTAAGCCTGCTCGAGTGTATGAAGCTTGTTTAGCAAACATGTTCGTGCCATGTGCCGTGTACGCTCTAATTAAGGAGAGTGAGTACACATCTGTGACGTATTCGAGCCGTTCATAGCATAGCACATCTTAATGTCCATGGTGTGAGAAACACAACACTTCTTACACCGTGATGATGTCATTGTATCCGTATTTTGAATTCTGCTTCAAAGTGGTCGAATTATAAGCGTAATGAGAACGAAGGGCCGTAGATATGCTATAAAAAATGCTATGATTTCAACGCCTTGGACCGCAGAGGATCCCCTATGCATGCGCCCTGTTCTCACTCCGTATCGCGTTCGACGAAAAATTGCAGCGAAATGTCGAGTGCGCCAGTATGTACGTCACTAGCTATATCTGTAGGCACTAAATTTTGGCTTCAAATTTGGGGCTCTGAATAGGTCACGGCATGCTGCGCTCCCTAAGTTGATCATTTTTTTTCCAAATTTTACCTCTTTGGGAAACGTCGAAATCTGCAAAGGATGGAAATTTGGCCAAGTTAGTAGAGATCCAGTATGTTGGAGCACCACACAAAAAACAAATAGGACATGCAAGACGAAGTACCCCCGAAGGAGAGCAGTTTAGTCCTGTCCTTTCTCTTTCTGTATATAGCGCTCCGCAATCCAAGTTTAGAAGCGCATAATACATAACAAATATAATGTTGGCTTTTCATGCAAAAAAAAACTTGTTCCTAATAGAACAAGGCTAAATATGCTGGTCTTTTGCTTTTGTCAATCAGACGTACATAATCACACCCAGCAGCAATCATACCCTGCCTCCTCACTTTAATTTCCCTCGCTGAATGTGGGCAGAAGTTCTACCTACAGTCTAGTCTACAATACGTTACAAAGTTGCCAAATAGATTGCTGACAACATCAGATAAACGGCTCATAAAGCGGGACTATAACGAGCTGTGATTAACAGGGTGCGTCTAAGGCATCGCAAGCAACCATTTTGGTCACCACCGCCCTTCATCACTACTGATCTTCAATTTCAAAGATTGTCGACGAAGATCACTCGACATTGTATGCGCTCCATGAGTCACCAGAAACCATGCAGCGCCATGGAAGCTGCTGTCAGCCATTCAGTGACCGAAATCAAGCAGGTCTCGCACGAGAGTTTTTGCCCTGGCCGGCGCATTTCCGGCTGTATCGCTGACTAACGTAGTAGGCCGCATGCTGCATGGCTACGGCCAGTGGCGGGCCCTTTTCCCGTGCGAAATAACCGCGAATTTAGCGCCTTATTATGAGATGATGCCAGCGCGAAGCTTCGGCAAAGCTGCACTCGTTTAGTGAAAGTGGAGACTGCAGCACGCCCCTGCTCGAACTTTTTGTTAGGCGGCGAAGGGCGAGGGACGACGCCTACCCGCCACTGGAGTAACCGCAGGGCCTCGCCAGCCTGAGCGCCTGCGAGCTGAAAGGCATCAGTCGCACACTTTTGTCGCGAGCAACTTGCTCGAGTGGAGCGACGCCTGCCGGGACAACTTGCACGAAGACTGAAGGCTACCGTTCGCACAAGTCAAGTTAAACACGCAATGAAGCAAACACAAATAGGCTGCAGAAAAAAATCGACGTAGCTGTGACAAGAGATGCCACGGCCGAACCAGTAAAACAGCCGAGGCAAAGAGGAAAATTGGGATTAGGCGCGGTTTTCAACTATGCTTCCTTGCGTAATTTGTTGGCATCGAAGCGGCGAAACTTTTAAAGCGAAAGCTTTACTACTCCAGCCAGCGAACCATTTCGGCTCGTCGCGCACTTCAGCGTATGCGCGTGTCCTGACCTTGAGCTGCTGTTGCCTAGCAACGCCTCAGCCGCTCTCCAACAGATGGCGCCGCCGTCGACGCGGCTTGCCATCGCCGCTCGCTCCACCAGATGTGCTCCGCTGGGGTAGAGGGGGAGGAGGTGTAGCATATATATATATATATATATTATATATATATATTATATAATATATATATATATATATATATATATATATTATATATATAATATATATATATATATATAATATATATATCGCCGCAGTGTATTGTAGTCCGTCGTGGAGAGCGCGAAAGAGACGCAACAACGACAGAACGAAGCGAGGAAGATACAACGCTATCAAAAGACGCCAAAAGAGCCCGCCGCACGACTTGGGAAGGTTTGGTCTATGGTTTATGGGGGTTTAACGTCCCAAAGCCACTCAGGCTATGAGGGATGCTGTAGTGAAGGGCTCCGGAAATTTCTACCACCTGGGGTTCTTTTACGTGCACTGACATCGCACAGCACACGGGCCTCAAGAATTTCGCCTCCATCGAAATTCACCGCCGCGGCCGGATCGAACCCGCGTCTTTCGGGCCAGCAGCCGAGCGCCATAACCACTCAGCAACCGCGGCGGCTAACGACTCGAGAGCGTCGTAACGAAGATGCGGCTAAAAGAAGTCGTGCCACGTCTCGGAGTGACTCTTCAACTGCGGAAAAGACCGGTATTGAGGTTCTCGAGAGCGTCGCAATGAGACGCTGCGTAGACGACGTGCCGAGGAAACGAAGCTTTCGCAATTCAACTAGGGTTAACCAGAGCTAAACCACAGTCAATTTTTTCAGTTGGAATTTTGCGAAGGCTCCTATTGGAGGACATTTTTTGGGCTGTCTCTTGCAAAGTCATACACATGACGCAATAATGTGGCGCCATGAAAGCTAGATTTTTTTTTTAATCTCCTGTGCCAGGAAACTTTTCGAGCCTTTCTTTGCAAACTCGAATGCATGATGGGATGAAATGCCCCTAGGCAGAACACCGATTGAATGATGGCGCTGCACCGCGGCGCAGTTGCGCTCCCACTTACTGCAAGGACGCTTTCATACGCATAATCACGGTTTTTCGATATAGCTCAGCCGCGAACTGCGCGCCTGAGGCATAATTTGTTTCCAAATGTTCGGTTACAGCAGCATCTACCTTGAACAGAAACCATCTGTGCTTGCGTGAGCTGCAAAATAATATTAATGAATACTGCGTCAGTTTCCCGTTCTGACATGCCAAGTTGAAGCATTTCGAGAGCAAACAGGTTCCAAATCTCGCTTATTAAATTTCTAAGCCGGTGGTTTCTGGTTTAAATTTTTCGGTTGCATGTTTGAACGCAAGCCCTCATCGAGTTAGGATTCGCAGCGGCACGAGCGAGCCAAAAGGCTGGGTCTTAACAAACACACGACTGGCGTGCGGACGCGTTCAGCTTGCTCGAGACCAAATGGCACCGCAGGAAGGAAAATAAAGCGGGAAGCGCAGGGCTCCTGGATGGGCGGCACCCGAAGTTCACTGCTCAGCGCAACAACTCTGTCGCGTACTCAGCTGCGGTGTCAAGAGCAACGGCCCTGTCTGATGACGAACGCGATATGCGTCGTTTGACAAATCACTTAACGCCCACACCGGAATGCCGCGCCTCGGCTTGTCAGTGGAGCGACAAGTTTTGTCTCGCGTGACGCGGTTTTACTCGCGTTTCTTTTCTCTCCGCAGCTCATTTTCTTTTATGGCGCCTCGCCCTCCCTAGCCTCAAGCTCGCGAACATTTGTTTAGCCGCACGAATATGTCAGCGCGCCTTCTCACGGACAGCCAGGTGACGGACGAGGCGGCGAGCGAGTCACTCGCGCGGTCAGCTCGCGCCAGCGGATCGCGCGGTCCGAGAGAATTTCCGTGTCCCCGCGCGGCGCTGGCGGGGCTCGTGACAACGGCTGCCACCTGACCACTTCTCACCTGCGAGCCTGGGACCGGCGGCGCCGCGCTCGCCAGTCGAGGCACGCGAGCCTTCATCACCATTACGTTAATGCGGAAACTTTGTTCAACGCGCGCGCGCCTGTGGGCGCCGCGAGTTCGCTGTCGTGTCGACTGCGCGAACGACAGGCCCTTCCGCGCATGCTTGCACCCCGCGCGAGCCGCTGACGAGGCGGCCAATAGAGGCACGTCCCCCGGCCGCGCTTCTCCGCGTGTCTGCACACATTCGCTGCGCTGAAAACAGCCGTGTCTACATATTCATTTCATTAAAAGCGAGCGAATGGAAGGAAAAAAAACAAAACAAAAATTGTAGCGACAGCGGTGAGCTGGCTCGGTTCTCTTCGTTGCATGGTTCTCTTTTCAGCCTTCTCTCTCTAGTCTTTTTTTTGTTGTTTGCTTAGATCGTGATTTTTGATATTCATCAATTACGGCGAAAGCAGGTTTTCCTCGAAGCTGTGAATATTTCAGGCACGCAAGCAGGTTGAGAGCGGCACATGAGTGCTGCAGAAAAACAGGAAAAATGAATCTTACACACTTTTTTCACGTTTTTCCCGTATGCGCCATTTTCAGACGTCAAAAAAAGCTTCGTGTTTGTGATGGAGGGTCTTTAGGAACACTAAATCAAGTGGCTAAATGGCATACGACAGCGTATAATCCCGTAATTCGTACGACGTATGATAACACCAAACTTCCCGTTACGCAGAGGGCTTCTACTAAAGAATTCTCCGATTCTGATGAAATATTACAAATGATTTAGTAACAAAATTGAGCTCGAACCCTCAAGTCGATTTATTTTTTCAAAGCTTTGAAAATGCATTGGTATGTGAGCAAAATTTAGGTTTCATGTACAAGTGCCAATCAAGTTCATAGCCTTTTTTTTTTACCTGTGCCAGTTATTATTTTTAAGTTCAGAGAAGCACTACGCTTAGACAGATATTCAAGAATTCTTTCCATTCTAAAATAACGCAGTTCGTTTTACTACAAGCGCTGAATACTTAGTGGACACAGGTGAATTGTTTGCTTGTTTCGCCCAAATTTCTAAGCTCTAAGAACCATATTTAGCCACAAGGTATAAAAATTAGCTTTATCAGA